>NW_027174150.1:0-65407 GCF_000499845.2 Phaseolus vulgaris | reverse complement strand
CACTTAGACCAAGTTCGGTGGATTGGCTTTTTTTGCCTTGGTAGCAAAATTGGTGAATAAGTGAAGTTATGGTTTTTGTGCAATCTTGGTGGGGAATTGTCACAAATGCATCAAAAATGAGGTGTGAAAAGTTTGGTTGCAAAAGGAATTGATCTTGGTTGGGTTTTGGCTTAGCCAAGTTCGGTGGATTGGCTTTTTTTGCCTTGGTAGCAAAATTGGTGAATAAGTGAAGTTATGGTTTTTGTGCAATCTTGGTGGGGAATTGTCACAAATGCATAAAAAATGAGGTGTGAAAAGTTTGGTTGCAAAAGGAATTGATCTTGGTTGGGTTTTGGCTTAGCCAAGTTCGGTGGATTGGCTTTTTTTGCCTTGGTAGCAAAATTGGTGAATAAGTGAAGTTATGGTTTTTGTGCAATCTTGGTGGGGAATTGTCACAAATGCATAAAAATGAGGTGTGAAAAGTTTGGTTGCAAAAGGAATTGATCTTGGTTGGGTTTTGGCTTAGCCAAGTTCGGTGGATTGGCTTTTTTTGCCTTGGTAGCAAAATTGGTGAATAAGTGAAGTTATGGTTTTTGTGCAATCTTGGTGGGGAATTGTCACAAATGCATAAAAAATGAGGTGTGAAAAGTTTGGTTGCAAAAGGAATTGATCTTGGTTGGGTTTTGGCTTAGCCAAGTTCGGTGGATTGGCTTTTTTTGCCTTGGTAGCAAAATTGGTGAATAAGTGAAGTTATGGTTTTTGTGCAATCTTGGTGGGGAATTGTCACAAATGCATAAAAATGAGGTGTGAAAAGTTTGGTTGCAAAAGGAATTGATCTTGGTTGGGTTTTGGCTTAGCCAAGTTCGGTGGATTGGCTTTTTTTGCCTTGGTAGCAAAATTGGTGAATAAGTGAAGTTATGGTTTTTGTGCAATCTTGGTGGGGAATTGTCACAAATGCATAAAAAATGAGGTGTGAAAAGTTTGGTTGCAAAAGGAATTGATCTTGGTTGGGTTTTGGCTTAGCCAAGTTCGGTGGATTGGCTTTTTTTGCCTTGGTAGCAAAATTGGTGAATAAGTGAAGTTATGGTTTTTGTGCAATCTTGGTGGGGAATTGTCACAAATGCATCAAAAATGAGGTGTGAAAAGTTTGGTTGCAAAAGGAATTGATCTTGGTTGGGTTTTGGCTTAGCCAAGTTCGGTGGATTGGCTTTTTTTGCCTTGGTAGCAAAATTGGTGAATAAGTGAAGTTATGGTTTTTGTGCAATCTTGGTGGGGAATTGTCACAAATGCATAAAAAATGAGGTGTGAAAAGTTTGGTTGCAAAAGGAATTGATCTTGGTTGGGTTTTGGCTTAGCCAAGTTCGGTGGATTGGCTTTTTTTGCCTTGGTAGCAAAATTGGTGAATAAGTGAAGTTATGGTTTTTGTGCAATCTTGGTGGGGAATTGTCACAAATGCATAAAAAATGAGGTGTGAAAAGTTTGGTTGCAAAAGGAATTGATCTTGGTTGGGTTTTGGCTTAGCCAAGTTCGGTGGATTGGCTTTTTTTGCCTTGGTAGCAAAATTGGTGAATAAGTGAAGTTATGGTTTTTGTGCAATCTTGGTGGGGAATTGTCACAAATGCATAAAAATGAGGTGTGAAAAGTTTGGTTGCAAAAGGAATTGATCTTGGTTGGGTTTTGGCTTAGCCAAGTTCGGTGGATTGGCTTTTTTTGCCTTGGTAGCAAAATTGGTGAATAAGTGAAGTTATGGTTTTTGTGCAATCTTGGTGGGGAATTGTCACAAATGCATAAAAATGAGGTGTGAAAAGTTTGGTTGCAAAAGGAATTGATCTTGGTTGGGTTTTGGCTTAGCCAAGTTCGGTGGATTGGCTTTTTTTGCCTTGGTAGCAAAATTGGTGAATAAGTGAAGTTATGGTTTTTGTGCAATCTTGGTGGGGAATTGTCACAAATGCATAAAAATGAGGTGTGAAAAGTTTGGTTGCAAAAGGAATTGATCTTGGTTGGGTTTTGGCTTAGCCAAGTTCGGTGGATTGGCTTTTTTTGCCTTGGTAGCAAAATTGGTGAATAAGTGAAGTTATGGTTTTTGTGCAATCTTGGTGGGGAATTGTCACAAATGCATAAAAAATGAGGTGTGAAAAGTTTGGTTGCAAAAGGAATTGATCTTGGTTGGGTTTTGGCTTAGCCAAGTTCGGTGGATTGGCTTTTTTTGCCTTGGTAGCAAAATTGGTGAATAAGTGAAGTTATGGTTTTTGTGCAATCTTGGTGGGGAATTGTCACAAATGCATAAAAATGAGGTGTGAAAAGTTTGGTTGCAAAAGGAATTGATCTTGGTTGGGTTTTGGCTTAGCCAAGTTCGGTGGATTGGCTTTTTTTGCCTTGGTAGCAAAATTGGTGAATAAGTGAAGTTATGGTTTTTGTGCAATCTTGGTGGGGAATTGTCACAAATGCATAAAAATGAGGTGTGAAAAGTTTGGTTGCAAAAGGAATTGATCTTGGTTGGGTTTTGGCTTAGCCAAGTTCGGTGGATTGGCTTTTTTTGCCTTGGTAGCAAAATTGGTGAATAAGTGAAGTTATGGTTTTTGTGCAATCTTGGTGGGGAATTGTCACAAATGCATAAAAATGAGGTGTGAAAAGTTTGGTTGCAAAAGGAATTGATCTTGGTTGGGTTTTGGCTTAGCCAAGTTCGGTGGATTGGCTTTTTTTGCCTTGGTAGCAAAATTGGTGAATAAGTGAAGTTATGGTTTTTGTGCAATCTTGGTGGGGAATTGTCACAAATGCATAAAAATGAGGTGTGAAAAGTTTGGTTGCAAAAGGAATTGATCTTGGTTGGGTTTTGGCTTAGCCAAGTTCGGTGGATTGGCTTTTTTTGCCTTGGTAGCAAAATTGGTGAATAAGTGAAGTTATGGTTTTTGTGCAATCTTGGTGGGGAATTGTCACAAATGCATAAAAATGAGGTGTGAAAAGTTTGGTTGCAAAAGGAATTGATCTTGGTTGGGTTTTGGCTTAGCCAAGTTCGGTGGATTGGCTTTTTTTGCCTTGGTAGCAAAATTGGTGAATAAGTGAAGTTATGGTTTTTGTGCAATCTTGGTGGGGAATTGTCACAAATGCATAAAAAATGAGGTGTGAAAAGTTTGGTTGCAAAAGGAATTGATCTTGGTTGGGTTTTGGCTTAGCCAAGTTCGGTGGATTGGCTTTTTTTGCCTTGGTAGCAAAATTGGTGAATAAGTGAAGTTATGGTTTTTGTGCAATCTTGGTGGGGAATTGTCACAAATGCATAAAAAATGAGGTGTGAAAAGTTTGGTTGCAAAAGGAATTGATCTTGGTTGGGTTTTGGCTTAGCCAAGTTCGGTGGATTGGCTTTTTTTGCCTTGGTAGCAAAATTGGTGAATAAGTGAAGTTATGGTTTTTGTGCAATCTTGGTGGGGAATTGTCACAAATGCATAAAAATGAGGTGTGAAAAGTTTGGTTGCAAAAGGAATTGATCTTGGTTGGGTTTTGGCTTAGCCAAGTTCGGTGGATTGGCTTTTTTTGCCTTGGTAGCAAAATTGGTGAATAAGTGAAGTTATGGTTTTTGTGCAATCTTGGTGGGGAATTGTCACAAATGCATAAAAATGAGGTGTGAAAAGTTTGGTTGCAAAAGGAATTGATCTTGGTTGGGTTTTGGCTTAGCCAAGTTCGGTGGATTGGCTTTTTTTGCCTTGGTAGCAAAATTGGTGAATAAGTGAAGTTATGGTTTTTGTGCAATCTTGGTGGGGAATTGTCACAAATGCATAAAAATGAGGTGTGAAAAGTTTGGTTGCAAAAGGAATTGATCTTGGTTGGGTTTTGGCTTAGCCAAGTTCGGTGGATTGGCTTTTTTTGCCTTGGTAGCAAAATTGGTGAATAAGTGAAGTTATGGTTTTTGTGCAATCTTGGTGGGGAATTGTCACAAATGCATAAAAATGAGGTGTGAAAGTTTGGTTGCAAAAGGAATTGATCTTGGTTGGGTTTTGGCTTAGCCAAGTTCGGTGGATTGGCTTTTTTTGCCTTGGTAGCAAAATTGGTGAATAAGTGAAGTTATGGTTTTTGTGCAATCTTGGTGGGGAATTGTCACAAATGCATAAAAATGAGGTGTGAAAAGTTTGGTTGCAAAAGGAATTGATCTTGGTTGGGTTTTGGCTTAGCCAAGTTCGGTGGATTGGCTTTTTTTGCCTTGGTAGCAAAATTGGTGAATAAGTGAAGTTATGGTTTTTGTGCAATCTTGGTGGGGAATTGTCACAAATGCATAAAAATGAGGTGTGAAAAGTTTGGTTGCAAAAGGAATTGATCTTGGTTGGGTTTTGGCTTAGCCAAGTTCGGTGGATTGGCTTTTTTTGCCTTGGTAGCAAAATTGGTGAATAAGTGAAGTTATGGTTTTTGTGCAATCTTGGTGGGGAATTGTCACAAATGCATAAAAAATGAGGTGTGAAAAGTTTGGTTGCAAAAGGAATTGATCTTGGTTGGGTTTTGGCTTAGCCAAGTTCGGTGGATTGGCTTTTTTTGCCTTGGTAGCAAAATTGGTGAATAAGTGAAGTTATGGTTTTTGTGCAATCTTGGTGGGGAATTGTCACAAATGCATAAAAAATGAGGTGTGAAAAGTTTGGTTGCAAAAGGAATTGATCTTGGTTGGGTTTTGGCTTAGCCAAGTTCGGTGGATTGGCTTTTTTTGCCTTGGTAGCAAAATTGGTGAATAAGTGAAGTTATGGTTTTTGTGCAATCTTGGTGGGGAATTGTCACAAATGCATAAAAATGAGGTGTGAAAAGTTTGGTTGCAAAAGGAATTGATCTTGGTTGGGTTTTGGCTTAGCCAAGTTCGGTGGATTGGCTTTTTTTGCCTTGGTAGCAAAATTGGTGAATAAGTGAAGTTATGGTTTTTGTGCAATCTTGGTGGGGAATTGTCACAAATGCATAAAAATGAGGTGTGAAAAGTTTGGTTGCAAAAGGAATTGATCTTGGTTGGGTTTTGGCTTAGCCAAGTTCGGTGGATTGGCTTTTTTTGCCTTGGTAGCAAAATTGGTGAATAAGTGAAGTTATGGTTTTTGTGCAATCTTGGTGGGGAATTGTCACAAATGCATAAAAAATGAGGTGTGAAAAGTTTGGTTGCAAAAGGAATTGATCTTGGTTGGGTTTTGGCTTAGCCAAGTTCGGTGGATTGGCTTTTTTTGCCTTGGTAGCAAAATTGGTGAATAAGTGAAGTTATGGTTTTTGTGCAATCTTGGTGGGGAATTGTCACAAATGCATCAAAAATGAGGTGTGAAAAGTTTGGTTGCAAAAGGAATTGATCTTGGTTGGGTTTTGGCTTAGCCAAGTTCGGTGGATTGGCTTTTTTTGCCTTGGTAGCAAAATTGGTGAATAAGTGAAGTTATGGTTTTTGTGCAATCTTGGTGGGGAATTGTCACAAATGCATAAAAATGAGGTGTGAAAAGTTTGGTTGCAAAAGGAATTGATCTTGGTTGGGTTTTGGCTTAGCCAAGTTCGGTGGATTGGCTTTTTTTCCTTGGTAGAAAATTGGTGAATAAGTGAAGTTATGGTTTTTGTGCAATCTTGGTGGGGAATTGTCACAAATGCATCAAAAATGAGGTGTGAAAAGTTTGGTTGCAAAAGGAATTGATCTTGGTTGGGTTTTGGCTTAGCCAAGTTCGGTGGATTGGCTTTTTTTGCCTTGGTAGCAAAATTGGTGAATAAGTGAAGTTATGGTTTTTGTGCAATCTTGGTGGGGAATTGTCACAAATGCATAAAAAATAGGTGTGAAAAGTTTGGTTGCAAAAGGAATTGATCTTGGTTGGGTTTTGGCTTAGCCAAGTTCGGTGGATTGGCTTTTTTTGCCTTGGTAACAAAATTGGTGAATAAGTGAAGTTATGGTTTTTGTGCAATCTTGGTGGGGAATTGTACAAATGCAAAAAAATGAGGTGTGAAAAGTTTGGTTGCAAAAGGAATTGATCTTGGTTGGGTTTTGGCTTAGCCAAGTTCGGTGGATTGGCTTTTTTTGCTTGGTAGCAAAATTGGTGAATAAGTGAAGTTATGGTTTTTGTGCAATTTGGTGGGGAATTGTCACAAATGCATCAAAAAGAGGTGTGAAAAGTTTGGTTGCAAAAGGAATTGATCTTGGTTGGGTTTTGGCTTAGCCAAGTTCGGTGGATTGGCTTTTTTTCCCTTGGTAGCAAAATTGGTGAATAAGTGAAGTTATGGTTTTTGTGCAATCTTGGTGGGGAATTGTCACAAATGCATCAAAAATGAGGTGTGAAAAGTTTGGTTGCAAAAGGAATTGATCTTGGTTGGGTTTTGGCTTAGCCAAGTTCGGTGGATTGGTTTTTTTGCCTTGGTAGCAAAATTGGTGAATAAGTGAAGTTATGGTTTTTGTGCAATCTTGGTGGGGAATTGTCACAAATGCATAAAAAATGAGGTGTGAAAAGTTTGGTTGCAAAAGGAATTGATCTTGGTTGGGTTTTGGCTTAGCCAAGTTCGGTGGATTGGCTTTTTTTGCCTTGGTAGCAAAATTGGTGAATAAGTGAAGTTATGGTTTTTGTGCAATCTTGGTGGGGAATTGTCACAAATGCATCAAAAATGAGGTGTGAAAAGTTTGGTTGCAAAAGGAATTGATCTTGGTTGGGTTTTGGCTTAGCCAAGTTCGGTGGATTGGCTTTTTTTGCCTTGGTAGCAAAATTGGTGAATAAGTGAAGTTATGGTTTTTGTGCAATCTTGGTGGGGAATTGTCACAAATGCATAAAAATGAGGTGTGAAAAGTTTGGTTGCAAAAGGAATTGATCTTGGTTGGGTTTTGGCTTAGCCAAGTTCGGTGGATTGGCTTTTTTTGCCTTGGTAGCAAAATTGGTGAATAAGTGAAGTTATGGTTTTTGTGCAATCTTGGTGGGGAATTGTCACAAATGCATAAAAAATGAGGTGTGAAAAGTTTGGTTGCAAAAGGAATTGATCTTGGTTGGGTTTTGGCTTAGCCAAGTTCGGTGGATTGGCTTTTTTTGCCTTGGTAGCAAAATTGGTGAATAAGTGAAGTTATGGTTTTTGTGCAATCTTGGTGGGGAATTGTCACAAATGCATAAAAAATGAGGTGTGAAAAGTTTGGTTGCAAAAGGAATTGATCTTGGTTGGGTTTTGGCTTAGCCAAGTTCGGTGGATTGGCTTTTTTTGCCTTGGTAGCAAAATTGGTGAATAAGTGAAGTTATGGTTTTTGTGCAATCTTGGTGGGGAATTGTCACAAATGCATAAAAAATGAGGTGTGAAAAGTTTGGTTGCAAAAGGAATTGATCTTGGTTGGGTTTTGGCTTAGCCAAGTTCGGTGGATTGGCTTTTTTTGCCTTGGTAGCAAAATTGGTGAATAAGTGAAGTTATGGTTTTTGTGCAATCTTGGTGGGGAATTGTCACAAATGCATCAAAAAATGAGGTGTGAAAAGTTTGGTTGCAAAAGGAATTGATCTTGGTTGGGTTTTGGCTTAGCCAAGTTCGGTGGATTGGCTTTTTTTGCCTTGGTAGCAAAATTGGTGAATAAGTGAAGTTATGGTTTTTGTGCAATCTTGGTGGGGAATTGTCACAAATGCATCAAAAATGAGGTGTGAAAAGTTTGGTTGCAAAAGGAATTGATCTTGGTTGGGTTTTGGCTTAGCCAAGTTCGGTGGATTGGTTTTTTTGCCTTGGTAGCAAAATTGGTGAATAAGTGAAGTTATGGTTTTTGTGCAATCTTGGTGGGGAATTGTCACAAATGCATAAAAAATGAGGTGTGAAAAGTTTGGTTGCAAAAGGAATTGATCTTGGTTGGGTTTTGGCTTAGCCAAGTTCGGTGGATTGGCTTTTTTTCCTTGGTAGCAAAATTGGTGAATAAGTGAAGTTATGGTTTTTGTGCAATCTTGGTGGGGAATTGTCACAAATGCATCAAAAATGAGGTGTGAAAAGTTTGGTTGCAAAAGGAATTGATCTTGGTTGGGTTTTGGCTTAGCCAAGTTCGGTGGATTGGCTTTTTTTGCCTTGGTAGCAAAATTGGTGAATAAGTGAAGTTATGGTTTTTGTGCAATCTTGGTGGGGAATTGTCACAAATCATAAAAATGAGGTGTGAAAAGTTTGGTTGCAAAAGGAATTGATCTTGGTTGGGTTTTGGCTTAGCCAAGTTCGGTGGATTGGCTTTTTTTGCCTTGGTAGCAAAATTGGTGAATAAGTGAAGTTATGGTTTTTGTGCAATCTTGGTGGGGAATTGTCACAAATGCATAAAAAATGAGGTGTGAAAAGTTTGGTTGCAAAAGGAATTGATCTTGGTTGGGTTTTGGCTTAGCCAAGTTCGGTGGATTGGCTTTTTTTGCCTTGGTAGCAAAATTGGTGAATAAGTGAAGTTATGGTTTTTGTGCAATCTTGGTGGGGAATTGTCACAAATGCATAAAAAATGAGGTGTGAAAAGTTTGGTTGCAAAAGGAATTGATCTTGGTTGGGTTTTGGCTTAGCCAAGTTCGGTGGATTGGCTTTTTTTGCCTTGGTAGCAAAATTGGTGAATAAGTGAAGTTATGGTTTTTGTGCAATCTTGGTGGGGAATTGTCACAAATGCATCAAAAATGAGGTGTGAAAAGTTTGGTTGCAAAAGGAATTGATCTTGGTTGGGTTTTGGCTTAGCCAAGTTCGGTGGATTGGCTTTTTTTCCTTGGTAGCAAAATTGTGAATAAGTGAAGTTATGGTTTTTGTGCAATCTTGGTGGGGAATTGTCACAAATGCATCAAAAATGAGGTGTGAAAAGTTTGGTTGCAAAAGGAATTGATCTTGGTTGGGTTTTGGCTTAGCCAAGTTCGGTGGATTGGCTTTTTTTGCCTTGGTAGCAAAATTGGTGAATAAGTGAAGTTATGGTTTTTGTGCAATCTTGGTGGGGAATTGTCACAAATGCATAAAAATGAGGTGTGAAAAGTTTGGTTGCAAAAGGAATTGATTTGGTTGGGTTTTGGCTTAGCCAAGTTCGGTGGATTGGCTTTTTTTGCCTTGGTAGAAAATTGGTGAATAAGTGAAGTTATGGTTTTTGTGCAATCTTGGTGGGGAATTGTCACAAATGCATCAAAAATGAGGTGTGAAAAGTTTGGTTGCAAAGGAATTGATCTTGGTTGGGTTTTGGCTTAGCCAAGTTCGGTGATTGGTTTTTTTGCCTTGGTAGCAAAATTGGTGAATAAGTGAAGTTATGGTTTTTGTGCAATCTTGGTGGGGAATTGTCACAAATCATCAAAAATGAGGTGTGAAAAGTTTGGTTGCAAAAGGAATTGATCTTGGTTGGGTTTTGGCTTAGCCAAGTTCGGTGGATTGGTTTTTTTGCCTTGGTAGCAAAATTGGTGAATAAGTGAAGTTATGGTTTTTGTGCAATCTTGGTGGGGAATTGTACAAATGCATAAAAAATGAGGTGTGAAAAGTTTGGTTGCAAAAGGAATTGATCTTGGTTGGGTTTTGGCTTAGCCAAGTTCGGTGGATTGGCTTTTTTTGCCTTGGTAGCAAAATTGGTGAATAAGTGAAGTTATGGTTTTGTGCAATCTTGGTGGGGAATTGTCACAAATGCATAAAAAATGAGGTGTGAAAAGTTTGGTTGCAAAAGGAATTGATCTTGGTTGGGTTTTGGCTTAGCCAAGTTCGGTTGGATTGGCTTTTTTTGCCTTGGTAGCAAAATTGGTGAATAAGTGAAGTTATGGTTTTTGTGCAATCTTGGTGGGGAATTGTCACAAATGCATCAAAAAAGAGGTGTGAAAAGTTTGGTTGCAAAAGGAATTGATCTTGGTTGGGTTTTGGCTTAGCCAAGTTCGGTGGATTGGCTTTTTTTCCTTGGTAGCAAAATTGGTGAATAAGTGAAGTTATGGTTTTTGTGCAATCTTGGTGGGGAATTGTCACAAATGCATCAAAAATGAGGTGTGAAAAGTTTGGTTGCAAAAGGAATTGATCTTGGTTGGGTTTTGGCTTAGCCAAGTTCGGTGGATTGGTTTTTTTGCCTTGGTAGCAAAATTGGTGAATAAGTGAAGTTATGGTTTTTGTGCAATCTTGGTGGGGAATTGTCACAAATGCATAAAAAATGAGGTGTGAAAAGTTTGGTTGCAAAAGGAATTGATCTTGGTTGGGTTTTGGCTTAGCCAAGTTCGGTGGATTGGCTTTTTTTGCCTTGGTAGCAAAATTGGTGAATAAGTGAAGTTATGGTTTTTGTGCATCTTGGTGGGGAATTGTCACAATGCATCAAAAATGAGGTGTGAAAAGTTTGGTTGCAAAGGAATTGATCTTGGTTGGGTTTTGGCTTAGCCAAGTTCGGTGGATTGGTTTTTTTGCTTGGTAGCAAAATTGGTGAATAAGTGAAGTTATGGTTTTTGTGCAATCTTGGGGGGAATTGTCACAAATGCATCAAAAATGAGGTGTGAAAAGTTTGGTTGCAAAAGGAATTGATCTTGGTTGGGTTTTGGCTTAGCCAAGTTCGGTGGATTGGTTTTTTTGCCTTGTAGCAAAATTGTGAATAAGTGAAGTTATGGTTTTTGTGCAATCTTGGTGGGGAATTGTAACAAATGCATAAAAAATGAGGTGTGAAAAGTTTGGTTGCAAAAGGAATTGATCTTGGTTGGGTTTTGGCTTAGCCAAGTTCGGTGGATTGGCTTTTTTTCCTTGGTAGCAAAATTGGTGAATAAGTGAAGTTATGGTTTTTGTGCAATCTTGGTGGGGAATTGTCACAAATGCATAAAAAATGAGGTGTGAAAAGTTTGGTTGCAAAAGGAATTGATCTTGGTTGGGTTTGGCTTAGCCAAGTTCGGTGGATTGGCTTTTTTTGCCTTGGTAGCAAAATTGGTGAATAAGTGAAGTTATGGTTTTTGTGCAATCTTGGTGGGGAATTGTCACAAATGCATCAAAAAAGAGGTGTGAAAAGTTTGGTTGCAAAAGGAATTGATCTTGGTTGGGTTTTGGCTTAGCCAAGTTCGGTGGATTGGCTTTTTTTCCTTGGTAGAAAATTTGAATAAGTGAAGTTAGGTTTTTGTGCAATCTTGGTGGGGAATTGTCACAAATGCATCAAAAATGAGGTGTGAAAAGTTTGGTTGCAAAAGGAATTAATCTTGGTTGGGTTTTGGCTTAGCCAAGTTCGGTGGATTGGCTTTTTTTCCCTTGGTAGAAAATTAGTCAATAAGTGAAGTTAGGTTTTTGTGCAATCTTGGTGGGGAATTGTCACAAATGCATCAAAAATGAGGTGTGAAAAGTTTGGTTGCAAAAGGAATTGATCTTGGTTGGGTTTTGGCTTAGCCAAGTTCGGTGGATTGGTTTTTTTGCCTTGGTAGCAAAATTGGTGAAAAGTGAAGATATGGTTTTTCTGCAATCTTGTGGGGAATTGTACAAATACATAAAAAATGAGGTGTGAAAAGTTTGGTTGCAAAAGGATTGATCTTGGTGGGTTTTGGCTTAGCCAAGTTCAGTTGATTGGTTTTTTTGCCTTGGTAAAAATTAGGTGAATAAGTGAGTTATGGTTTTTGTGCAATCTTGGTGGGGAATTGTCATAACTGCATAAAAAATGAGGTGTGAAAAGTTTGGTTGCATGGAATTGATCTTGGTTGGTTTTGGCTTAGCCAGTTCGGTTGATTGGTTTTTTGCTTTGGTGCAAAATTGGTGAATAAGTGAGTTATGGTTTTTTGCAATCTTGGGGGGAATTGTCACAAATACATCAAAAATGAGGTGTGAAAAGTTTGGTTGCAAAAGGAATTATCTTGGTTGGGTTTTGGCTTAGCCAAGTTCGGTGGATTGGCTTTTTTTGCCTTGTAGCAAAATTGTGAATAATGAAGTTATGGTTTTTGTGAATCTTGGTGGGGAATTGTAACAAATGCATAAAAAATGAGGTGTAAAAGTTTGGTTCAAAAGGAATTGATCTTGGTTGGGTTTTGGCTTAGCCAAGTTCGGTGGATTGGCTTTTTTTCCTTGGTAGCAAAATTGGTGAATAAGTGAAGTTATGGTTTTGTGCAATCTTGGTGGGGAATTGTCACAAATGTATAAAAAATGAGGTGTGAAAAGTTTGGTTCAAAAGGAATTGATCTTGGTTGGGTTTGGCTTAGCCAAGTTCGGTGGATTGGCTTTTTTTGCCTTGGTAGCAAAATTGGTGAATAAGTGAAGTTATGTTTTTGTGCAATTTGGTGGGGAATTGTCACAAATGCATCAAAAAAGAGGTGTGAAAAGTTTGGTTGCAAAAGAATTGATCTTGGTTGGGTTTTGGCTTAGCCAAGTTCGGTGGATTGGCTTTTTTTCCTTGGTAGAAAAATTAGTAATAAGTGAAGTTAGGGTTTTTGTGCAATCTTGGTGGGGAATTGTCACAAATGCATCAAAAATGAGGTGTGAAAAGTTTGGTTGCAAAAGGAATTATCTTGGTTGGGTTTTGGCTTAGCCAAGTTCGGTGGATTGGTTTTTTTCTCTTGGTAGCAAAATTGGTGAAGAAGTGAAGATATGGTTTTTTGCAATCTTGTTGGGGAATTGTAACAAATACATAAAAAATGAGGTGTGAAAAGTTTGCTTGCAAAAGGACTTGATCTTGGATGGGTTTTAGCTTAGCCAAGTTCAGTTCATTGGTTTTTTTGCCTTGGTAATAAATTAGGTGAATAAGTGAGGTTATGGTTTTTGTGCAATCTTTGATGGCATTTTCATGTGTTCTTCTTGAATCAAAGTAGTAAAAAGTGATGCGGAAGCAATGGGTGAGTGAAACAAAGCCTCCTAGGAGTTGTGTTGGCTTGAAGGTGCATGAGGAGTGTGGTGTTTGAGTGGTTCGGCCAGCTCAAGGGAGAAGGTGAAAGGATTGAAGTTTAGAGCCTAGAGTTCTAGGAGAAGTAAAGCTTGTGCACAAAATGGCAGCATAACCTTACTCAATTAAACTTGAAAATACAAGGTGTAGGCTCCTCCTTTTATAGGCTAAGGAGGACCATAATGCAACCCTAATGCTAGCCAAATGAAATGTAAATGTGAAGCACATGGGTGCACATGGCACATGGGTGCACAAATGAGCACATGGGGAGGGTGTGTCTAGTTTTTATGCTCACCCCCCCTCCATGGTCTTTTTAGAATGTTCACACAAATATGCTTTCTACACTACTCTAATTACTAAGCACCCTAATGGGCCTTTATGTAACAATTACAAAGGTCTTCTCTTCCAAAACCGTAGCTTTGACCCATGTGTATGTGAAGCTAGACGGTCTAGAAGGAATCCTCATCAAGGCCTAGACGCTCCTTGTGTAGCCGCTCCTCATCATGGCCTAGACGCTCCTCTTCATGGGCTAGACGCTCCTTTTTGAGTCTAGACGCTCCTCATCATAGGCTAGACCGTCTAGTCTTGGAGGCTTGGCTTTCATCGTGTGGTGAGCTTGGGCCTCCTCCATCAATCTTGGTGGGGAATTGTCATAACTGCATAAAAAATGAGGTGTGAAAAGTTTGGTTGCATTTGGAATTGATCTTGGTTAGGTTTTGGCTTAGCCTAGTTCGGTTGATTGGGTTTTTTGCTTTGGTGGCAAAATTGGTCAATAAGTGAGGTTATGGTTTTTCTGCAATCTTGGAGGGGAATTGTCACAAATACATAAAAATGAGGTGTGAAAAGTTTGGTTGCAAAAGGATTTGATCTTGGTTGGGTTTTGGCTTAGCCAAGTTCGGTGGATTGGCTTTTTTTGCCTTTGTAGCAAAATTTGTGAATAAGTGAAGATATGGTTTTTGTGCAATCTTGGTGGGGAATTGTAACAAATGCATAAAAAATGAGGTGTTAAAAGTTTGGTTACAAAAGGAATTGATCTTGGTTGGGTTTTGGCTTAGCCAAGTTCGGTGGATTGGCTTTTTTTCCCTTGGTAGCAAAATTGGTGAATAAGTGAAGTTATTGTTTTTGTGCAATATGTGTGGGGAATTGTCACAAATGCATAAAAAAGAGGTGTGAAAAGTTTGGTTGCAAAAGAAATTGATCTTGGTTGGGTTTTGGCTTAGCCAAGTTCGGTGGATTGGCTTTTTTTCCCTTGGTAGAAAAATTAGTCAATAAGTGAAGTTAGGGTTTTTGATGGAGATCAAGCCCAAGAGAACATGGAGGCCACTCATCAAGCTCAAGAAGAGGTGGAGGCACAAATGGAGGACGCTCATGGAGGTCAAAGTCCACCTCAAAGGATTACAAGAAGCATGTTCAAAGCCTTGGGAGCTAGAGGACAATTATTTTCTCTTTTTGTAGTGTCTTTAGTTGAAGGTGCTTAGAGGGAAACCTTAGAAACCTCTTTTATTATAGCATCTTTTAGGTTTTAGTTAGGAGCTTTAGGGGGGTGTATTAGTAGATAGGTGTAGGAGTAGAATAGGGGGTGCCAAAGTGAAGGAAAGGATCACACCTTCCTTGCTTTGCAAATTAGCGCCGGTTTAGATGGTTTGGGAGGAATTTTGAATTGTTTAGCTTTCATTTTTCAGCACCTTAGGCTATAAATAGAGGTGCCTTCCTTGTAAAATTCAGATTGGAATTTATCTAAAGAAACTATACTCAAAATTGGAGTGAGCATTTGGAGAGCTTTTGAGCTTCTACTCTAGTCTTATCTTGAAGGACCATGGTTTCCTCAAGTGGCGGCTTGCACACTCATCTAGGAGCATCCATACTTCTAGTGGCGTGATCATCCAACCTATCTTCCATCTTCATGAGCATTCTCTTCTCCTTCCTTTCTTCTTCTTCAATTTGTTCATGTTGCCTTGAGTTTTGAGTTGTTTTTGTTTCGGTTTCTTTAATTTTCCAGCACCTATATTCTGTTTGTTTCTTAATTCTGTTCGGTACTTTTGTTTTTGATTCAATTCTGTTCGGTCTCTTCTTTTTATTTCCTTTGTTGATTCAATTTGACAATATTTGGTTCATCCAAATGAGTTTGGGATTTGGTACTTGTTATTGGTGAGTTCTTGATTTAGAACCATGATCCAACTTCTAAGAAAGTGCCTCTATATTTTCCAGCTCAAGGTGATTCCTCAAAGTGTCAAGAATCTTGTTCTATGTGGCTATTGGAATCACATCATGTGGTATCATGAGTCTTAGGTTCTTCTTGTTTAATTGTTGAGTTGTGTGCACTTTAATTTCAAGAGCTCTTTAATTTCTTGCAATTTAAGTTTCTGTTTTAGAATTTTATTGAGTTTTCTTGCTGTTTTTCTTTTGCTCCAAGTGTTTGAGGAAAGGTTTATGGCACTCATAATTCTTATGAGTATGGTTGCTCTTTTGGAATGGCATTATCCTTCCTAGAGTTTACCTTAAGCTTCCTTTCACTTGTTACAATTTGTGTTGTGTCTTTTAATTTTTGAATCATGTCAAGTTTTGTCTTAGTCATGTTATTCCATATATGTCATTACATCTAGTAGTACTTTTATTGTTTTGTTGTTTCTTGCTTTGGTGTCATATAATTTCTGAATTGATGTTGATCCTTTGTGCATTTTCTTTTTAGCATTGAGTTCATACTTGTATTCTAGACCTATACAAGTTCCAATACATCATTTTCTATTATGTCTTTGCTAGTTCATCATTCTGTTTTTTATTCCTATTAGGATTCCTCTGTTTCTGAAAAGAGTGCTTACTGTTTTTCCTTATTGCAACTGATTTACGTACTGTAAAATTCTGAAATTCTGGATTTGAGATATTCAAAGTGTTAGAAAAGAATAGAAAAAAGAATCATTCAAAAATATGAAGTACACAAAAAATGATAAATAAAATAAAAAAAGTGTACATTCCTGCCGAAAAAAATACGGTAATCTGGCAGTGATTTTAAAAAATTTATTTCTCTCAATTGGCTTACTGTTTTTAATTGATTCCAGTGCCATTTTTGAGTTAACATCTTGAAGTTTCTGTGGTATAAATTTCATAATCCAGTTCGCTCTACAACGTTCCAGTTAAATCAGTGAATATCAAACACAGTTTGCATAAAAAAAAAAAAAATTTCCAGTAGCTAAATTTTTGTTTTCTTCATCTACTCTAGTGCTTTTCCTTAGGTATTCTTTTGTGTGCCTACTTTTCTCATTGAGTTCTTTATTTTCTTGATTGTCTTTCATTCTTACTCTTTGAGTTTGTCTTACATATAGTATTCCTTTTGCAATTACCTTTCCTTGCTTATACCTTTTCTTGTTTGTCTTTTTGTTTCTTTGGTTTTGTGGTGGTTTGCTCTTAAGATTGGTGTGCTTGCTTTGACATATTTCATTTGAGGATTCCAAGGCCTCAAGATCAGATTGGAGCAAGAACATTATTTCTTTGAGAGTGATATCTTTTTCAGCCTTAAAGTTCACTTCGGCAGTTTCATTACAGCTCACTGTTTTTTGCTAATTTTTAACTTGTTTGCTGTTTTGTGTGTTTGCTGTTTTTTTTTAATTACAAATGGCTGGATCTTCAAGTGATGCATCTTACAAGCAGAATTCTCCTTCCAAAGCTTCCATTCTTGGTGAATTACATGAAGCTCAAAGAACAATTAGACGGTTGGAAGAGAAATTGCAAAAGATGGAGGTCCAACAAACTAGACCATCTCCTTCTATCCATGATGGACATCATTCTCATAGACCTTCTTCAAGAGCTTCTTCAAATGATGTTGGCCGTGAAGATGAGCATAGGAGAAGGAGACCTCCACCCCAAGTCCATGGACAAAGACATCATCATCAAGGGGAAAGAATTCACTACGGCAATGGCTTCTACCATGATGCAAAGTCCAAGCTTCCTTCGGTCAAACTACCTTGTTTTAATGGTTCTAGTGATCCAAATGTGTATTTAGATTGGGAGGCTAAGTGTGAACAAATTTTTGAGATCCATGAGATCCAAGATGAGCATAAGCTCAAGCTAGCCACCCTAGAGTTTAGTGATTATGCCATGAAATGGTGGCATGGAATTGTAAAGGACATTATCTATCACAAGGGTCCTCCCGTGGACTCTTGGAACTCTTTAAAGGATCATATGCGCGCTAGGTTTGTGCCCCCACATTTTAGGAAAGACCTCATGTTGAGACTCCAACGGTTTCAACAAGGCACGCTAAATGTGGATGAATATTATAAGGAGCTTGAGACGCTTGTGCTTAAAATTGAATTAGAAGAAAGTGAAGAAGCCATGGTTGCTAGGTTTGTGAGTGGTCTTAGGAAGGATATCCAAGACATTGTTGAGTTACAAGAGTATTCATCATTGGGCTCTTTAGTTCATCTTGCAATGAAGGTGGAAGCCCAACTTGCTAAGAAAAACTCTTTTAAAAATGCTTCCAATAATGGATACTAGTCCAAGTCTTGGAGAAACAAAACTTCTTTTTCTAAACATCCTTCCAAAGATTCTTCTTTCAAACCCAAGGAATCTAAGCCATCAACATCTAGACCTAAGTCTCCCACTAGAACATCTAACACTAAATGCTTTAAATGTATGGGTTATGGTCATATTGCTGCAAATTGTCCTTCCAAACGAAGTATGTACATGCATGAGGGCATTGTAGTTAGTGAGCATGATTCGGATTCTTCAAAGCATTCATTGCATTCTCATGCATCTAGTGAGGAAGAGAGCGAATGTCCACTTGAAGGGGACTTGTTAGTTGTGAGAAGACTTCTTGGACAAGTTTCACAACCTTTTGATGAAAGTCAAAGGGAAAATATTTTCCATACAAGATGTCTTATTCAAAACAACATTTGTTCCTTGATAGTGGATGGGGGTAGTTGTGCAAATGTGGCTAGTACAAGAGTAGTAGATAAGCTTGGATTGCCTACTATCTCTCATACAAAGCCCTACAAGTTACAATGGCTTAGTGAAGTAGGAGAAATAATTGTTAATAAACAAGTCGTCATCCATTTCTCCATTGGCAAATACAAAGATGAGGTATTATGTGATGTTGTGCCCATGGAAGCCACTCATGTTCTTTTGGGAAGGCCTTGGCAATTTGATAGAAAAGTTTTACATGATGGCTTTACCAACAAATTATCTTTTGAATTCCATGGTCACAAGGTTACTTTAAAATCTCTCTCTCCAAGAGAAGTCCATGAGGACCAAGTTATCATGAAGAAAAAGAGGGAGAGTGAAAAAGATAAAAAAGATAAGAGTTATAAGCCTACACTCCTTGTGTCTAGGCGTGACATTGAAAGGGAAATAGTGGCTCATCATCCTCTTTTTTTAGCCATCCCTAGAACTCTTAGCATAGAATCACTTGTTGATAGTCCTCATTGCTTGGAAAATTTGGTAGAAGAGTTCAAAGATGTGTTTCAAGATCCTCCAAATGGACTTCCACCTTTGAGAGGGATTGAGCACCAAATTGATTTGATACCGGGCTCTTCTTTACCAAATCGTCCCGCATATAGGACCAATCCAAGTGAAACCAAGGAAATTCGCCAACAAGTTGAGGCTTTAATTGAAAAAGGGTGGGTGCAAGATAGCATGAGTCCTTGTGCTATGCCTATCATCTTAGTGCCAAAAAAGGATGGCACATGGCGAATGTGTTCGGATTGTAGGGCCATCAATAACATAACCATTAAGTATAGGCATCCCATACCTAGACTAGATGATTTGTTGGATGAATTACATGGTTCAAAAATCTTTTCAAAGATTGATCTTAAAAGCGGCTACAATCAAATCCGTATCAAACCGGGTGATGAATGGAAGACGGCTTTTAAGACCAACTTTGGTTTATATGAGTGGTTAGTTATGCCTTTTGGTTTAACTAATGCACCAAGTACCTTCATGCGCCTCATGCATCATGTTCTTAACCTTTCATTGGTAAGTTTGTTGTGGTTTACTTTGATGACATTCTCATTTATAGCTTATCTTTGAATGACCATAGGTTGCATGTTAGGCAAGTTTTGGAAACCCTTAGGAAGGAACATTTGTATGCTAACCTTGCTAAATGTATGTTTGCTCTTGATCATATAGAATTCCTAGGGTTTGTTGTGAGTTGTAAAGGGGTCCATGTGGACAAAACAAAGGTGGTGGCCATTCAAAATTGGCCTACACCAAAATCTTTGAATGAGGTCCGAAGTTTTCATGGGCTTGCTTCTTTCTATAGAAGATTTGTCCCAAACTTTGGTACCATTGCCGCACCACTCAATGACATAGTGAAAAAGGATGTGGTCTTTCATTGGGGAGAAGCACAACAAAATGCTTTTGATACTTTGAAAGAAAAATTGACTAATGCTCCCATCTTGGCCCTTCCTAATTTCACTAAGAGATTTGAGATTGAGTGTGATGCTTCAAGCATAGGTATTGGGGCTGTTCTCCTTCAAGAGGGCCACCCCATAGCCTATTTTAGTGATAAATTGAAGGGAAGTCATCTCAACTATTCCACCTATGATAAGGAATTATATGCACTTGTTAGGGCTTTGTTTACTTGGCAACACTATCTTTTTCCCAAAGAGTTTGTGATACATAGTGATCATGAATCTCTTAAATATTTGAAAAGCCAAAACAAACTTAACAAGAGGCATGCTAAGTGGGTGGAATTCATTGAGCAATTTCCTTATGTGATCAAACACAAGCAAGGCAAAATAAATATTGTGGCGGATGCTCTTTCTAGAAGATACACCTTGCTAAATCTTTTAACCTCTCAATATCTTGGTTTTGATCACATTAAGGAACTTTATCATGATGACCTTGATTTTTCTCTCCTCTATCAAGAGTGTCTTAAGGGAGGACACAAAGATTTTTTTATTCAAGATGGCTTTCTTTTTAAGGGAAAACGTCTTTGTGTTCCCCAATGCTCTATTAGATTATCTCTTGTTAGAGAAGCTCATGAGGGGGGCTTAATGGGACATTTTGGGGTTGCTAAAACTTTGGATGTGTTGCATGAACATTTCTTTTGGCCTCATATGCATAAACATGTTCATAGTTTGTGTGATAAATGCATAGCTTGCCGCAAAGCTAAATCTAAAATGCATCCCCATGGTCTTTATACTCCTCTTCCTATCCCTTCAATGCCTTGGGTAGATATATCTATGGATTTCATCTTAGGCTTACCCAAGACATCAAAGGGAAAGGACTCCATTTTTGTGGTAGTGGATCGTTTTTCAAAGATGGCTCACTTTATTCCTTGCCACAAAGTGGATGATGCATGCCACATTGCAAACCTCTTCTTCCAAGAAGTGGTTCGCTTGCATGGGATTCCTAGGTCTATAGTGTCCGATAGAGATCCTAAGTTTTGAGTCACTTTTGGAAGACCTTGTGGGGCAAGCTTGGAACTAAGCTTTTATTTTCTACCACTTGCCACCCACAAACTGATGGTCAAACCGAGGTGGTGAATAGAACTTTGGGACAGCTATTGAGATGCTTTATTTCGGGGAATCCTAGAGTGTGGGAGAATTTACTACCCCATGTTGAGTTTGCATATAATCGAGTAGTAAATTCTACCACCTCCCATTCTCCTTTTGAGGTGGTCTATGGGTTTAATCCCCTAACACCTCTTGATCTTCTTCCTATTCCCCTTCTTGAAGATGTCTTGTGCAAAGATGGGGATGAAAAGGCTTCTTTTGTGAAAACTTTGCATAAAGACATCAAGAAGAGAATTGAGAAGAAGGTGGGCAAGTATGCTGAACTTGCCAATAAAAGGAGAAAAGCATTGTTGTTTGATGAGGGCGATTGGGTTTGGCTTCACTTGAGGAAGGATCGTTTTCCTACTCAAAGGAAGTCCAAACTAATGCCTCGAGGGGATGGACCTTTCCAAGTCCTCAAGAGGATTAATGACAATGCTTATGAGTTAGATATGCCTGATACATTCTTAGGTAGTCATACTTTTAATGTCAGCGATCTAACTCCTTTTTCTGTAGGTCTCCAGAATTCGTGGTCGATATCTCTCCAACTCGGGGAGTATGATGGAGATCAAGCCCAAGAGAACATGGAGGCCACTCATCAAGCTCAAGAAGAGGTGGAGGCACAAATGGAGGACGCCCATGGAGGTCAAAGTCCACCTCAAAGGATTACAAGAAGCATGTTCAAAGCCTTGGGAGCTAGAGGACAATTATTTTCTCTTTTTGTAGTGTCTTTAGTTGAAGGTGCTTAGAGGGAAACCATAGAAACCTCTTTTGTTATAGCATCTTTTAGGTTTTAGTTAGGAGCTTTAGGGGGGTGTATTAGTAGATAGGTGTAGGAGTAGAATAGGGGGTGCCAAAGTGAAGGAAAGGATCACACCTTCCTTGCTTTGCAAATTAGCGCCGGTTCTAGATGGTTTTGGGAGGGAATTTTGAATTGTTTAGCTTTCATTTTTCAGCACCTTAGGCTATAAATAGAGGTGCCTTCCTTGTAAAATTCAGATTGGAATTTATCTAAAGAAACTATACTCAAAATTGGAGTGAGCATTTGGAGAGCTTTTGAGCTTCTACTCTAGTCTTATCTTGAAGGACCATGGTTTCCTCAAGGGGCGGCTTGCACACTCATCTAGGAGCATCCATACTTCTAGTGGCGTGATCATCCAACCTATCTTCCATCTTCATGAGCATTCTCTTCTCCTTCCTTTCTTCTTCTTCAATTTGTTCATGTTGCCTTGAGTTTTGAGTTGTTTTTGTTTCGGTTTCTTTAATTTTCCAGCACCTATATTCTGTTTGTTTCTTAATTCTGTTCGGTACTTTTGTTTTGATTCAATTCTGTTCGGTCTCTTCTTTTTATTTTTCCTTTGTTGATTCAATTTGACAATATTTGGTTCATCCAAATGAGTTTGGGATTTGGTACTTGTTATTGGTGAGTTCTTGATTTTAGAACCATGATCCAACTTCTAAGAAAGTGCCTCTATATTTTCCAGCTCAAGGTGATTCCTCAAAGTGGCAAGAATCTTGTTCTATGTGGATATTGGAATCACATCAGTTTTTGTGCAATCTTGGTGGGGAATTGTCACAAATGCATCAAAAATGAGGTGTGAAAAGTTTGGTTGCAAAATGAATTTATCTTGGTTGGGTTTTGGGTTAGCCAAGTTCGGTGGATTGGCTTTTTTTTGCCTTGGTAGCAAATTTGGTGAATAAGTGAAGTTATGGTTTTTGTGCAATCTTTGTGGGGAATTGTCACAAATGCATCAAAAATGAGGTGTGAAAAGTTTGGTTGCAAAAGGAATTGATCTTGGTTGGGTTTTGGCTTAGCCATGTTCGGTGGATTGGATTTTTTTGCTTTGGTAGCAAAAATGGTGAATAAGTGAAGTTATGATTTTTGTTCAATCTTGGTGGGGAATTGTCACAAATGCATCACAAATGAGGTGTGAAAAGTTTGGTTGCAAAAGGAATTGATCTTGGTTGGGTTTTGGCTTAGCCAATTTGGGTGGATTGGCTTTTTTTGCCTTGGTAGCAAAATTGGTGAATAAGTGAAGTTATGGTTTTTGTGCAATCTTGCTGGGGAATTAACAAAAATGCAAGAAAAATGAGGTGTGAAAAGTTTGGTTGCAAAATGAATTGATCTCGGTTGGGTTTTTGCTGAGCCAAGTTCGGTGGATAGGCTTTTTTTGCTTTGGTAGCAAAATTGGTTAATAAGTGAAGTTATGGTTTTTGTGCAATCTATGTGGGGAATTGTCACAAATGCATAAAAAATGAGGTGTTTAAAGTTTAGTTGCAAAAGGAATTGATCTTGGTTTGGTTTTTGCTTAGCCAAGTTCGGTGGATTGGCTTTTTTTGGCTTGGTAGCAAAATAGGTGAATAAGTGCAATTATGTTTTTTGTTCAATCTTGGTGGGGAATTGTCACAAATGCATAAAAAATGAGGTGTGAAAAGTTTGGTTGCAAAAGGAATTGATCTTGGTTGGGTTTTGGCTTAGCCAAGTTCGGTGGATAGGATTTTTTTGCTTTGGTAGCAAAAGTGGTGAATAAGTGAAGTTATGATTTTTGTTCAATCTTGGTGGGGAATAGTCACAGATGCATCACAAATGAGGTGTGAAAAGTTTGGTTGCAAAAGGAATTGATCTTGGTTGGGTTTTGGCTTAGCCAAGTTGGGTGGATTGGCTTTTTTTGCCTTGGTAGCAAAATTGGTGAATAAGTGAAGTTATGGTTTTTGTGCAATCTTGCTGGGGAATTAACAAAAATGCAAGAAAAATGAGGTGTGAAAAGTTTGGTTGCAAAATGAATTGATCTCGGTTGGGTTTTTGCTTAGCCAAGTTCGGTGGATTGCCTTTTTTGGCCTTGGTAGCAAAATTGGTGAAAAAGTGAAGTTATGGTTTTTGTGCAATCTTTGATGTGATTCCAATAGCCACATAGAACAAGATTCTTGACACTTTGAGGAATCACCTTGAGCTGGAAAATATAGAGGCACTTTCTTAGAAGTTGGATCATGGTTCTAATATCAAGAACTCACCAATAACTAGTACCAAATCCCAAACTCATTTGGATGAACCAAATATTGTCAAATTGAATCAACAAAGGAGAATAAAAAGAAGAGACCGAATAGAAATTAAGTAAGAACACATAAGAACCGAATATAAAAGGAATTGAAAAACAAAAACAGAACACATGTGCTGGAAAATGGAATAGCCGAACCAAAACATGCTCAAGAACACAAGACAACAAGAGTAATTGAAAGAGAAGAAAGGAAGGAGAAGAGAATGCTCATGAAGATGGAAGATAGGTTGGATGATCACGCCACTAGAAGTATGGATGCTCCTAGATGAGTGTGGAAGCCGCCACTTGAGGAAACCATGGTCCTTCAAGATAAGACTAGAGTAGAAGCTCAAAAGCTCTCCAAATGCTCACTCCAATTTTGAGTATAGTTTCTTTAGATGAATTCAAATCTCAAATTTACAAGGAAGGCACCTCTATTTATAGCCTAAGGTGCTGAAAATTGAAAGCTAAAACAAATCAAAATTCCCTCCAAAACAAGCTAGAACCGGCGCTCAAAAGCAAGGCAGGGAAGGTGTGATCCTTTCCTTCACTTTGGCACCCCCTATTCTACTCCTACACCTATCTACTAATACACCCCCCCTAAGACTCTTAACTAAAGACTAAAAGATGCTTTAACAATAGAGGTTTCTAATGTTTCCCTCTAAGCACCTTTCTAAACAATATTTATTTAAAACTTGGCCTTGCCCTTCATGGGATGGTCTTTGGGCTTTTGTGGGCTTTGGCCTTCTTGGGCTTGGGCTTGGGCTTGGGCTTTATCTTTTGCAAAGATTAACAAGAAAAACTTTAAATGTGAAGGCGAATGATCTTGTTCTTCATTATAAAAAGCCACCTTTAGTTGATTCTCATCATACTCCCCGAGTTGGAGAGAATTCGCCCACGAATTCTGAATCCCTGCATATAACAAAGTAAGTTTAGTTTTACAATTAAAAGTGGAAGAAAAATGTAAACATGACTTAGCATTTGTAAATAATGGGATTTCAGAAAAGGAGGTTCTATAAATCGACCAAGTTGGAAAAATTTGTTTGGGAATGATGTGATGTTTTGGAAAAAGACCTCTTAAATGGTGACAACCATTAGGAGGTATGAACAAATCATCCCTAACATTTTTTAACCAAGATGGTGGTGAAATAGGAACCTTGGGTAATGAAAAAGATAAGGAAGGAAAACACCTTGGAGGTGAAAGGATAAGACCCATGTCAACTTGGCCTTCTTTGTCTTTTTCTTGTTTACTTATGGTAGGTGGGTGAGTTAGGTCTTGTTTTACTTTGTTGATCTTTAAGATTTGCTTTTGTGGACAATGAAGAGCTATGTGCCCAAAACTTAAACATTTAAAACATTTGGTATTTGAAGTTTTGGTAGGCGACTTAGGAGTAGAAGGTTTTGTAGTAGAAACGTTTTTTGGAAATATGGTTTGTTTGGAAAAATTGGAAGGAGAATTTTGAGTAGACATTTTGTTGGCATCCTTCCTAGAAGAGTTGTAGAAATCATCATCATGAGTATTTTTGAAAGTTGTTTTCAAAAGATAGGATTCCACCTTGATGGCTTGGCGAAACACTTTCTTTAAAGAAGAGTACTCAATTAATTCTACAATTTCTCTAATATCTCTTCTCAAACCACGTACAAACCATTTTATCTTTGACTCTTCATTAGCATGCATATTCATTTTAGTCAAAGTTGTTTCAAAATCTTTAAAGTATTCTTCTACCATCCTATGTCCTTGAGGAAGCCTTTGGAACTTCAACAAGTGTTCCTTCCTAGAAGGAGGAACAAACCTCGCGCGCATACACTCTTTCAAAGCATTCCAAGAAACCACGGGAGGTTTCTTGCGATATATAATGTCCATTACAATTTTATGCCACCATTCTTTGGCATAGCCCAAAAAGGATAAAGAAACTAATCTAAGTTTTTGGTCATCTTGGACCTTATACACATGAAAATAATGGTCAACCTTAGTCTCCCATTCTAAATACACATTAGGATCACTATCACCATTAAAACTAGGGACTTTTTTACAAGCAATGTTGAACACTTGGTGATATCTTTGGTCACGGTTATAGCTCTCTTCATGAGAATGATGGTGATGCCTCCTTCTTCTATGTTCTTCTTCACCAAGGACTGAAGCTTTGGAAGGAGAATGCTGTTTGTAAGATGCACCACTTGAATAGCCAGCCATTTTGCAAATAAAAAAACAGCAAACACACAAAAACAGCAAACAAGTTAAGAAACAAAATTAGCAAAAACAGTGAGCTTTTTGGCAATGAAACTGCCGAAGTGAAATGAGGCTGAAAAAAGAAATCACTCTCAAAGAAATAATGTTCTTGCACCAATCTGATCTTGAGGCCTTGGAATCCTCAAATGAAATATGTCAAAGCAAGCACACCAATCTTAAGAGCAAACCACCACAAAACCAAAGAAACAATAAAGACAAACAAGAAAAGGTATAAGCAAGGAAAAGGTAATTGCAAAAGGAATACTATATGTAAGACAAACTCAAAGAATAAGAATGAAAGACAATCAAGAAAATAAAGAACTCAATGAGAAAAGTAGGCACACAAAAGAATACCTAAGGAAAAGCACTAGAGGAGATGAAGAAAACAAAAAATTTAGCTACTGGAAATTTTTTTTTTTTTTTTATGCAAACTGTGTTTGATATTCACTGATTTAACTGGAACGTTGTAGAGCGAACTGGATTATGAAATTTATACCACAGAAACTTCAAGATGTTAACTCAAAAATGGCACTGGAATCAATTAAAAACAGTAAGCCAATTGAGAGAAATAAATTTTTTAAAATCACTGCCAGATTACCGTATTTTTTTCGGCAGGAATGTACACTATTTTTATTTTATTTATCATTTTTTGTGTACTTCATATTTTTGAATGATTCTTTTTTCTATTCTTTTCTAACACTTTGAATATCTCAAATCCAGAATTTCAGAATTTTACAGTACGTAAATCAGTTGCAATAAGGAAAAACAGTAAGCACTTTTTTCAGAAACAGAGGAATCCTAATAGGAATAAAAAACAGGATGATGAACTAGCAAAGACATAATAGAAAATGATGTAGTGGAACTTGTATAGGTCTAGAATACAAGTATGAACTCAATTCTAAAAAGAAAATGCACAAAGCATCAACATCAAATCAGAAAATTATATGACATCAAAAGCAAGAAACAATCAAAACAATAAAAGTACTACTAGAAGTAATGACATATATGGAATAACATGACTAAGACAAAACTTGACATGATTCAAAAATTAAAAGACACATCACAAATTGTAATAGGTGAAAGGAAGCTTAAGGTAAACTCTAGGAAGGATAATGCCATTCCCAAAGAGCAACCATACTCATAAGAATTATGAGTGCCATAAACCTTTCCTCAAACACTTGGAGCAAAAGAAAAACAGCAAGAATACTCAATTAAAATTCTAAAACAGAAACTGAAATTGCAAGAAATTAAAGAGCTCTTGAAATTAAAGTGCACACAACTCAACAATTAACAAGAATGAACCTAAGACTCATGATACCACATGATGTGATTCCAATAGCCACATAGAACAAGATTCTTGACACTTTGAGGAATCACCTTGAGCTGGAAAATATAGAGGCACTTTCTTAGAAGTTGGATCATGGTTCTAAAATCAAGAACTCACCAATAACAAGTACCAAATCCCAAACTCATTTGGATGAACCAAATATTGTCAAATTGAATCAACAAAGGAGAATAAAAAGAAGAGACCGAATAGAAATTAAGTAAGAACACATAAGAACCGAATATAAAAGGAATTGAAAAACAAAAACAGAACACATGTGCTGGAAAATGGAATAGCCGAACCAAAACATGCTCAAGAACACAAGACAACAAGAGTAATTGAAAGAGAAGAAAGGAAGGAGAAGAGAATGCTCATGAAGATGGAAGATAGGTTGGATGATCACGCCACTAGAAGTATGGATGCTCCTAGATGAGTGTGGAAGCCGCCACTTGAGGAAACCATGGTCCTTCAAGATAAGACTAGAGTAGAAGCTCAAAAGCTCTCCAAATGCTCACTCCAATTTTGAGTATAGTTTCTTTAGATGAATTCAAATCTCAAATTTACAAGGAAGGCACCTCTATTTATAGCCTAAGGTGCTGAAAATTGAAAGCTAAAACAAATCAAAATTCCCTCCAAAACAAGCTAGAACCGGCGCTCAAAAGCAAGGCAAGGAAGGTGTGATCCTTTCCTTCACTTTGGCACCCCTTATTCTACTCCTACACCTATCTACTAATACACCCCCCCTAAGACTCTTAACTAAAGACTAAAAGATGCTTTAACAATAGAGGTTTCTAATGTTTCCCTCTAAGCACCTTTCTAAACAATATTTATTTAAAACTTGGCCTTGCCCTTCATGGGATGGTCTTTGGGCTTTTGTGGGCTTTGGCCTTCTTGGGCTTGGGCTTGGGCTTGGGCTTTATCTTTTGCAAAGATTAACAAGAAAAACTTTAAATGTGAAGGCGAATGATCTTGTTCTTCATTATAAAAAGCCACCTTTAGTTGATTCTCATCAATCTTGGTGGGGAATTGTCACAAATGCATAAAAAATGAGGTGTGAAAAGTTTGCTTGCAAAAGGAATTGATCTTGGTTGGGTTTTGGCTTAGCCAAGTTCGGCGGATTTGCTTCTTTTTCCTTGGTAGCAAAATTGGTGAATAAGTGAAGTTATGGTGTTTGTGCAATCTTGGTGGGGAATTGTCACAAATGTATAAAAAATGAGGTGTTAAAAGTTTGGTTTCAAAAGGAATTGATCTTGGTTGGGTTTTGGCTTAGCCAAGTTCGGTGGATTGGCTTTTTTTGCCTTGGTAGCAAAATAGTTGAATAAATGAAGTTATGGTTTTTGTGCAATCTTGGTGGGGAATTGTCACAAATGCATCAAAAATGAGGTGTGAAAAGTTTGATTGCAAAAGGAATTGATCTTGGTTGGGTTTTGGTTTAGCAAAGTTCGGTAGATTGGCTTTTTTTGCCTTGGTAGCAAAAATGGTGAATAAGTGAAGTTGTGGTTTTTGTGCAATCTTGGTGGGGAATTGTCACGAATGCATAAAAAATGAGGTGTGAAAAGTTTGGTTGCAAAAGGAATTTATCTTGGTTGGGTTTTGGCTTCGCCAAGTTCGGTTGATTGGCTTTTCTTACCTTGGTAGCAAAATTGGTGAAGAAGTGAAGTTGTGGATTTGTGCAATCTTGGTGGGGAATTGTCACAAATGCATAAAAAATGAGGTGTGAAATGTTTGGTTGCAAAAGGAATTGATCTTGGTTGGGTTTTGACTTAGCCAAGTTCGGTGGATTGGCTTTTTTTGCCTTGTTAGCAAAATAGGTGAATAAGTGAAGTTATGGTTTTTTTGCAATCTTGGTGGGGAATTGTCACAAATGCATAAAAAATGAGGTGTGAAAAGTTTGGTTGCAAAATGAATTAATCTTGGTTGATGTTTTGCTTAGCCAAGTTCGGTGGATTGGCTTTTTTTGCCTTGGTGGCAAAATTGGTTAATAAGTGATGTTATGGTTTTAGTGCAATCTTGGTGCGGAATTGTCATAATTGTATAAAAAATGAGGTGTGAAAAGTTTGGTTTCAAAAGGAATTGATCTTGGTTGGTTTTCGCTTAGCCAAGTTCGGTGGATTGGCTTTTTTTCCTTGGTAGCAATATCGGTGAATAAGTGAAGTTATGGTTTTTGTGCAATCTTCGTGGGGAATTATCACAAATGCATAAAAAATGAGGTGTGAAATGTTTGGTTGCAAAAGGAATTGATCTTGGTTGGGTTTTGGCTTATCCAAGTTCGGTGCATTGGCTTTTTTTGCTTTGGTAGCAAAAATGGTGAATAGGTGAAGTTATGACTTTTGTGCAATCTAGGTGGGGAATTGTCACAAATGCATAAAAAATGAGGTGTTAAAAGTTTGGTGGCAAAAGGAAATGATCTTTGTTGGGTTTTGGCTTAGCCAAGTTCGGTGGATAGGCTTTTTTTGCCTTTCACAAATGCATCAAAAATGAGGTGTGAAAAGTTTGATTGCAAAAGCAATTGATCTTGGTTGGGTTTTGGCTTAGCCAAGTTCGGTGGATAGGCTGTTTTTCCCTTGGTAGCAAAATTGGTGAATAAGTGAAGTCATGGTTTTTCTGCAATCTTGGTGGGGAATTATCACAAATGCATCAAAAAATGAGGTGTGAAAAGTTTGGTTGCAAAAGGAATAATTGATCTTGGTTGGGTTTTGGCTTAGCCAAGTTCGGTGGATTGGCTTTTTTTGCTTTGGTAGCAAAAATGGTGAATAGGTGAAGATATGATTTTTGTGCAATCTTGGTGGGGAATTGTCACAAATGCATCAAAAATCAGGTGTTAAAAGTTTGGTTGCAAAAGGAATTGATCTTGGTTGGGTTTTGACTTAGCAAGATTGGTGGATTGGCTTTTTTTGCCTTGGTAGCAAAATAGGTGAATAAGTCAAGTTATGGTTTTTGTGCAATCTTGCTGGAGAATTGTCCCAAATGCATAAAAAATGAGGTGTGAAAAGTTTGGTAGCAAAAGGAATTGAACTAGGTTGGGTTTTGGTTTAGCCAAATTCGATGGATTGGGTTTTTTTGCCTTGGTAGAAAAATTGGTGAATAAGTGAGGTTATGGTTTTTGTGCAATCTTGGTGGGGAATTGTCACAAATGCATAAAAAATGAGGTGTGAAAAGTTTGGTTGCAAAAGAAATTGATCCTTGTTGGGTTTTAGCTTAGCCAAGTTCGGTGGATTGGCTTTTTTTGCCTTGGTAGCAAAATTGGTGAATAAGTGATGTTATGGTTTTTGTGCAATCTTGGTGGGGAATTGTCACAAAAGCATAAAAAATGAGGTGTAAAAAGTTTGTTGGCAAAAGGAATTGATCGTCGTTGGGTTTTGGCTTAGCCAAATTCGATGGATTGGGTTTTTTTGCCTTGGTAGCAAAATTGGTGAATAAGTAAGTTATGGTTTTTGTCCAATCTTGGTGGGGAATTGTCACAAATGCATAAAAAATGAGGTGTGAAAAGTTTGGTTGCAAAAGAAATTGATCTTCGTTGGGTTTTAGCTTAGCCAAGTTCGGTGGATTGGCTTTTTTTGCCTTGGTAGCAAAATTGGTGAATAAGTGATGTTATGGTTTTTGTGCAATCTTGGTGGGGAATTGTCACAAAAGCATAAAAAATGAGGTGTGAAAAGTTTGGTGGCAAAAGGAATTGATCGTCGTTGGGTTTTGGCTTAGCCAAATTCGATGGATTGGGTTTTTTTGCCTTGGTAGCAAAATTGGTGAATAAAGGAAGTTATGGTTTTTGTGGAATCTTGGTGGGGAATTGTCACAAATGCATACAAAATAAAGTGTGAAATGTTTGGTTGCAAAAGGAATTGATCTTGGTTGGGTTTTGGCATAGCGAAATTCGGCGGATTGGGTTTTTTTTTGCCTTGGTAGCAAAATTGGTGAATAAATGAAGTTATTGTTTTTGTGCAATCTTGGTGGGGAATTGTCACAAATGCATAAAAATGAGGTGTGAAAAGTTTGGTTGCAAAAGAAATTGATCCCTGTTGGGTTTTGGCTTAGCCAAGTTCGGTGGATAGGCTTTTTTTGCCTTGGTAGCAAAATAGGTGAATAAGTGAAGTTATGGTGTTTGTGCAATCTTGGTGTAGAATTGTCCCAAATGCATAAAAAATGAGGTGTGTAAAGTTTGGTTGCAAAAGGAATTGATCTAGGTTGGGTTTTGGCTTAGGCAAATTCGATGGATTGGGTTTTTTTGCCTTGGTAGCAAAATTGGTGAATAAGTGAAGTTATGGTTTTTGTGCAATCTTGGTGGGGAATTGTCACAAATGCATAAAAAATGAGGTGTGAAAAGTTTGGTTGCAAAAGAAATTGATCCCTGTTGGGTTTTGGCTTAGCCAAGTTCGGTGGATAGGCTTTTTTTGCCTTGGTAGCAAAATAGGTGAATAAGTGAAGTTATGGTTTTTGTGCAATCTTGGTGGAGAATTGTCCCAAATGCATCAAAAATGAGGTGTGAAAAGTTTGGTTGCAAAAGGAATTGATCTAGGTCGTGTTTTGGCTTAGGCAAATTCGATGGATTGGGTTTTTTTGCCTTGCTAGCAAAATTGGTGAATAAGTGAAGTTATGGTTTTTGTGCAATCTTGGTGGGGAATTGTCACAAATGCATAAAAAATGAGGTGTGAAAAGTTTGGTTGAAGAACGAATTGATCTTGGTTGGGTTTTGACTTAGCCAAGTTCGGTGGATTGGCTTTTTTTCCTTCGTAGCAAAATTGGGGAAAAAGTGAAGTTATGGTTTGTGTGCAATCTTGGTGGGGAATTGTCACAAATGCATAAAAAATGAGGTGTGAAAAGTTTGGTTGCAAAAGGAATTGATATTGCTTGGGTTTTGGCTTAGCCAAGTTTGGCGAATTTGCTTCTTTTGCCTTGGTAGCAAAATTGGTGAATAAAAGAAGTTATGGTTTTTGTGCAATCTTGGTGGGGAAATGTCACAAATGCTTAGAAAATGAGGTGTGAAAAGTTTGGTTACAAAAGGAATTGATCTTGGTTGGGTTTTGGCTGAGCCAAGTTCGGTGGATTGGCTTTTTGTGCCTTGGTGGCAAAATTGGTGAATAAGTGAAGTTATCGTTTTTGTGCAATCTTGGTGGGGAATTGTCACAAATGCATACAAACTAAGATGTTAGTTGCAAAAGGAATTGATCTTAGTGGGGTTTTGACTTAGACAAGTTCGATGGATTGGCTTTTTTTGCCTTGGTAGCAAAATTGGTGAATAAGTTAAGTTATGGTTTTTGTGCAATCTTGGTGGGGAATTTTCACAAATGCATAAAAAATGAGGTGTGCAAAGTTTGGTTGCAAAAGGAATTGATCTTGGTTGGGTTTTGGCTTAGGCAAGTTCGGTGGATTGGGTTTTTTTGCCTTGGTAGCAAAATTGGTGAAGAAGTGAAGTTATGGTTTTTGTGCAATCTTGGTGGGGAATTGACACAAATGCATAAAAAATGAGGTGTGAAAAGTTTGGTTGTAAAAGAAATTGACCTAGGTTGTGTTTTGGTGTTGTCAACTTCGGTGGATTGGCTTTTTTTGCCTTGGTAGCAAAATTGGTGAATAAGTAAAGTTATGGTTTTTGTGCAATCTTGTTGGGGAATTGTCATAAATGTATAAAAACTAAGATCTTGGTTGGGTTTTGGCTTAGCCAAGTTCGGTGGATTGGGTTTTTTTGCCTTGGTAGCAAAATTGGTGAATAAGTGATGTTATGGTTTTTGTGCAATCTTGGTGGGGAATTGTCACAAAAGCATAAAAAATGAGGTGTGAAAAGTTTGGTGGCAAAAGGAATTGATCGTCGTTGGGTTTTGGCTTAGCCAAATTCGATGGATTGGGTTTTTTTGCCTTGGTAGCAAAATTGGTGAATAAGTGAAGTTATGGTTTTTGTGCATTCTTGGTGGGGAATTGTCACAAATGCATAAAAACTAAGATCTTGGTTGCAAAAGGAATTGATCTTAGTTGGGCTTTGACTTAGACAAGTTTGGTGGATTGGCTTTTTTTGCCTTGGTAGCAAAATTGGTGAATAAGTGAAGTTATGGTTTTTTGCAATCTTGGTGGGGAATTATCACAAATGAATATAAAATGAGGTGTGAAAAGTTTGGTTGCAAAAGGAATTGATCTTGGTTGGGTTTTGGCTGAGCCAAGTTCGGTGGATTGGCTTTTTGTGCCTTGGTGGCAAAATTGGTGAATAAGTGAAGTTATCGTTTTTGTGCAATCTTGGTGGGGAATTGTCACAAATGCATACAAACTACGATGTTGGTTGCAAAAGGAATTGATCTTAGTTGGGTTTTGACTTAGACAAGTTCGATGGATTGGCTTTTTTTGCCTTGGTAGCAAAATTGGTGAATAAGTGAAGTTATGGTTTTTGTGCAATCTTGGTGGGGAATTGTCACAAATGCATAAAAAATGAGGTGTGAAAAGTTTGGTGGCAAAAGGAATTGATCGTCGTTGGGTTTTGGCTTAGCCAAATTCGATGGATTGGGTTTTTTTGCCTTGGTAGCAAAATTGGTGAATAAGTGAAGTTATGGTTTTTGTGCATTCTTGGTGGGGAATTGTCACAAATGCATAAAAACTAAGATCTTGGTTGCAAAAGGAATTGATCTTAGTTGGGCTTTGACTTAGACAAGTTTGGTGGATTGGCTTTTTTTGCCTTGGTAGCAAAATTGGTGAATAAGTGAAGTTATGGTTTTTTGCAATCTTGGTGGGGAATTATCACAAATGAATATAAAATGAGGTGTGAAAAGTTTGGTTGCAAAAGGAATTGATCTTGGTTGGGTTTTGGCTGAGCCAAGTTCGGTGGATTGGCTTTTTGTGCCTTGGTGGCAAAATTGGTGAATAAGTGAAGTTATCGTTTTTGTGCAATCTTGGTGGGGAATTGTCACAAATGCATACAAACTACGATGTTGGTTGCAAAAGGAATTGATCTTAGTTGGGTTTTGACTTAGACAAGTTCGATGGATTGGCTTTTTTTGCCTTGGTAGCAAAATTGGTGAATAAGTGAAGTTATGGTTTTTGTGCAATCTTGGTGGGGAATTGTCACAAATGCATAAAAAATGAGGTGTGAAAAGTTTGGTTGCAAAAGGAATTGATCTTGGTTGGGTTTTGGCTTAGGCAAGTTCGGTGGATTGGGTTTTATTGCCTTGGTAGCAAAATTGGTGAAGAAGTGAAGTTATGGTTTTTGTGCAATCTTGGTGGGGAATTGACACAAATGCATAAAAAATGAGGTGTGAAAAGTTTGGTTGTAAAAGAAATTGACCTAGGTTGTGTTTTGGCGTTGTCAACTTCGGTGGATTGGCTTTTTTTGCCTTGGTAGCAAAATTGGTGAATAAGTAAAGTTATGGTTTTTGTGCAATCTTGTTGGGGAATTGTCATAAATGTATAAAAACTAAGATCTTGGTTGGGTTTTGGCTTAGCCAAGTTCGGTGGATTGGGTTTTTTTGCCTTGGTAGCAAAATTGGTGAATAAGTGATGTTATGGTTTTTGTGCAATCTTGGTGGGGAATTGTCACAAAAGCATAAAAAATGAGGTGTGAAAAGTTTGGTGGCAAAAGGAATTGATCGTCGTTGGGTTTTGGCTTAGCCAAATTCGATGGATTGGGTTTTTTTGCCTTGGTAGCAAAATTGGTGAATAAGTGAAGTAATGGTTTTTGTGCAATCTTGGTGGGGAATTCTCACAAATGCATAAAAAATGAGGTGTGAAAAGTTTGGTTGCAAAAGAAATTGATCTTCGTTGGGTTTTATCTTAGCCAAGTTCGGTGGATTGGCTTTTTTTGCCTTGGTAGCAAAATTGGTGAATAAGTGATGTTATGGTTTTTGTGCAATCTTGGTGGGGAATTGTCACAAAAGCATAAAAAATGAGGTGTGAAAAGTTTGGTGGCAAAAGGAATTGATCGTCGTTGGGTTTTGGCTTAGCCAAATTCGATGGATTGGGTTTTTTTGCCTTGGTAGCAAAATTGGTGAATAAGTGAAGTTATGGTTTTTGTGCAATATTGGTGGGGAATTGTCACAAATGCATCAAAAATGAGGTGTGAAAAGTTTGGTTGCAAAAGGAATTGAACTTGGTTGGGTTTTGGCTTAGCCAAGTTCGGTGGATTGGCTTTTTTTGCATTGGTAGCAATATTGGTGAATAAGTGAAGTTATGGTCTTTGTGCAATCCTGGTGGGTAATTGTCACAAGTGCATAAAAAATGAGGTGTGAAAAGTTTGGTTGCAAAAGGAATTGATCTTGGTTGGGTTTTGGCTTAGCCAAATTCGGTGGATTGAATTCTTGTACCTTGGTAGCAAAATTGGTGAGTAAGTGAAGTTATGGTTTTTGTGCAATCTTGGTGGGGAATTGTCACAAATGCATAAAAACTAAGATCTTGGTTGCAAAAGGAATTGATCTTAGTTGGGCTTTGACTTAGACAAGTTTGGTGGATTGGCTTTTTTTGCCTTGGTAGCAAAATTGGTGAATAAGTGAAGTTATGGTTTTTTGCAATCTTGGTGGGGAAATATCACAAATGAATATAAAATGAGGTGTGAAAAGTTTGGTTGCAAAAGGAATTGATCTTGGTTCGGTTTTGGCTTAGCCAAGTTCGGTGAATTGGCTTTTTTTGCCTTGGTAGCAAAATTGGTGAATAAGTGAAGTTACAGTTTTTGTGGAATCTTGGTGGGGAATTGTCACAAATGCATCAAAAATGAGGTGTGAAATGTTTGGTTCCAAAAGGAATTAATCTTGGTTGGGTTCTGGCTAAGCCAAGTTCGGTGGGTTGACTTTTTTGCCTTGGTAGCAAAATTGGTGAATAAGTGAAGTTATGGTTTTTGTGCAATGTTCGTGGGGAATTGTCACAAATGGATAAAAAATGAGGTGTGAAAAGTGTGGTTGCAAAAGGAATTCATCTTGGTTGTGTTTTGGCTTAGTCAACTTCGGTGGATTGGCTTTTTTTGTCTTGGTAGCAAAATTGGTGAATAAGTGAAGTTATGGTTTTTGTGCAATCTTGGTGGGGAATTGTCACAAATGCATAAAAACTAAGATCTTGGTTGGGTTTTGGCTTAGCCAAGTTCGGTGGATTGACTTTTTTTGCCTTGGTAGGAAAATTGGTGAATAAGTGAAGTTATCGTTTTTGTGCAATCTTGGTGGGGAATTGTCACAAATGCATCAAAAATGAGGTGTGAAAAGTTTTGTTGCAAAAGGAATTAAACTTGGTTGGGTTTTGGCTTAGCCATGTTCGGTGGATTGGCTTTTTTTTGCATTGGTAGCAATATTGGTGAATAAGTGAAGTTATGGTCTTTGTGCAATCCTGGTGCGCAATTGTCACAAGTGCATCAAAAATGAGGTGTGAAAAGTTTGGTTGCAAAAGAAATTGATCTTGGTTGGGTTTTACCATAGCCAAGTTCGGTGGATTGGCTTTTTGTGTGGCAAAATTGGTGAATAACTGAAGTTATGGTTTTTGTGCAATCTTGGTGGGGAATTGTCACAAATGCATAAAAACTAAGATCTTGGTTGCAAAAGGAATTGATCTTAGTTGGGTTTTGAGTTAGATAAGTTCGGTAGGGAATTGTCACAAGTGCATAAAAAATAAGGTGTGAAAAGTTTCGTTGCAAAAGGAAATGATCTTGGTTGGGTTTTGGCTTAGTCAACTTCGGTGGATTGGCTTTTTTTGCCTTGGTAGCAAAATTGGTGAATACGTGAAGTTATGGTTTTTGTGCAATCTTGGTGGTTAATTGTGACAAATGCATAAAAAATGAGGTGTGAAATGTATGGTTGCAAAAGGAATTGATCTTGGTTGGGTTTTGGCTTAGTCAACTGCGGTGGATTGGCTTTTTTTTGCCTTGGTAGCAAAATAGGTGAATAAATGAAGTTATGATTTTTGTGCAATCTTGGTAGGGAATTATCACAAATGCATCAAATATGAGGTGTGAAAATTTTGATTGCAAAAGGAATTGATCTTGGTTGGGTTTTGGATTAGCAAAGTTCGGTGGATTGGCTTTTTTTGCCTTGGTAGCAAAAATGGTGAATAAGTGAAGTTATGGTTTTTGTGCAATCTTGGTGGGGAATTGTCACAAATGCATAAAAACTAAGATCTTGGTTGCAAAAGGAATTGATCTTAGTTGGGTTTTGACTTAGACAAGTTCGGTGGATTGGCTTTTTTTGCCTTGGTAGCAAAATTGGTGAATAAGTGATGTTATGGTTTTTGTGCAATCTTAGTGGGGAATTGTCACAAATGCATACAAAATGAGGTGTGAAAAGTTTGGTTGCAAAAGGAAATGATCTTGGTTGGGTTTTGGCTTAGCCAAGTTCGGTGGATTGGCTTTTTTTGCCTTGGTAGCAAAATTGGTGAATAAGTGAAGTTAGGGTTTTGGTGCAATCTTGGTGGGGAATTGTCATAAATGCATAAAAAATGAGGTGTGAAAAGTTTGGTTGCGAAAGGAATTCATCTTGCACTACAAGAAAAAAAGGTTTTAATGGAGGTTATTTAGCGGAGGTTAATATAACCTTAGGAATTGATTTAACTAATGAAGGTTTTTTTCTAAAACCTCAACAAAATAATGGAGGTTTTTTAACCTTAGTTAAATTCCAAAGGTTTATTCTAAAACCTCAACAAAATAACGGAGATTTTTTTAACCTTCGTTAATTTTCAAAGGTTTATTTTAAAACCTTCGCAAATTAACGAAAGTTTTTTTAACCTTCGTTAATTTACAAAGGTTTATTTTAAAACCTCCACAAAGATAACGGAGGTTTTTTTAACCTTCATTAATTTCTAAAGTTTATTTTAAAACTTCCGTAAAATAAGAGAGATTTTTTTAATCTTAGTTAATATTTACAAAAATTTATTTTAAAAATTCTGCAAAATAAGTTTATTAAAATTAATTAATTATTTATTTATTTTATATAGATATTTTTCTTAAAAATTTACTATAAGAAAAACTAGTATTTTTATCACTAAAAATATTATTTTAACAAAAATTATTTAGAAAAATATTAATATAATTCAAATATAAATTTAATAAATAAATATTTTTTAATTGTTAAATTACTAAGGTTTTTCGTACAAATCTCAGTAAAATACCTGAGGTTTCTAAAACCTCAGTAAAATACCTGAGGTTTTCTAAAACCTCCCTAAATATCCCTAAATAAATATAATTAATTTTTTTTATCTTCCTTATACACTTAGTTTTCCACCACATACTCACTACATCTGCTAAGCCACACTTCCATAAAAAAAAGTCACAAAACCCATTCTTCATTTGCTGCTCCAGAGAAGCTCTTTCCGCCTTTGCTCCACCACAGAATCGGTTCTTGGAGAAACTCTCAACCTTCTCATTTTATCTCATCTACATCTTTGTCTTTTCACATTCTCGTTCTTTCTCCTCGTCGCTGACGCCAAGTCATAGCCGGAGCTTCTCCTCGCCGAAAATATCGCAACCTCCGTCGTCAATGCCGCTCTTGCGACCTCTTCCTCAACGCATTCTCCTCTGATTCCTCCCTCCGGTCAGCAGCTATCACCGACCTCCGCGCCGCCCGCGAACGTGACCCTGCCTGGTTCTCCGCTTCAGTTCTAGGTTTTATCTAATTCAGTTTAATTTCCATGCACATCATTATTCATTCAGAAATCATGTATGTGGTGTGGTACCTGACTTTTGTGTGGAAGTGTATGAAATTTATGGCATCTTATGCACTTTTTTATCCCTTCTTAACTACATAAGAAAATTATACCGGTTTTAACATGCCTTGTGAATGCCTGCATGCTTGGAAACCATTACCCCCTAAGTTTCAGAACCCTTCCAACATGTTTCAGCTCTTGAAAAGAAATTATGCTTTGGTTCATTGTGGTAACATGCCTTTGTTAATTTACAGATACGCTGAAAATAATGGTCTTTTATTACAGTTCACAACATATGTGTGCCTGTTCAGTTGTCATACGAAAAATTCTAACTGGTAGTTTGAGGGCAAAGTAGCAACTGGTATTAACTTTTCTATGATTTAGGCCATAATTCTTTTAAATTAAACAGGGAGAAGAGCATGGTTATGAAAAAGAGACTGGGTAGTTGCAACTGAAGTACTTATTTTTATATTTACAAGTTGGTGGAAATGGACCTTTTATTTTGGGATCTGCCTTGTTATTAAATAGCGATGGTCCAACATATTTGGGGGTGCTTTAGTATTTTTAATTGCATCTATTTGCACATCATAATAGACTCATGAAGGATCAATGAAAGTGTGGTCACTAAAGAAATTTAATTCAACGTTCATAGTTTCTATAACAACTTGACATTAATTTCTTTTCAGATTCTGATTTGACAATAATGCATCATGTTTATGTACCTACTGCGGTACTTTGTTACACAGTTATTGTGGTGCTTTGCTTATAAGAAATTTAAATGTATAGCTGGATATGGACTATTCCTGAACCTAAAGGACTTGGAAGGACAACAGCTGTGGAAGCTGAAAAATTGAATGTAGTTTCAGAGGATTGTAATTCAAGAATTCTAAGCATTTGTTACATTTCCTCCCTGCTTGATCAGTTTTAATAATTACGTGGTAGTTATCAAAGGCACTACATAGTTTCAATTAAATGTTTCGGCTATGATGTAAATCATCCTTTGAAATTCCTGTGTTTGTGTGCTTGTCTCCCTTAGTTGCAAGAGAAGGAAGTGAAACGTGAAACTAAAGGCATCTATAAAGAGGCTTTCAAGACACAAAATGCCATACAGTAAGTTATACTTATCTTACCATTTGTAGTAATTTTATTTTGTTGTTGCTTTTATACTAAAAATGTGTAACTGCATGGAATGGAATGTAGAACCCTTGATTAGACAATTTCAAACTTGGAGTTGGAATTAGCAGCTGCAAAGGCAGCTCAGGAGTCTATACGAAGTGGTGCTCCAGTACCAGAAGATATCAAGATGAGTGAATCATCTGGTAGGAGTAGGTACCTAATGGTAGTAGGAATCAACACTGCTTTCAGCAACAGAAAAAGAAGAGACTCAATTCGTGAGACATGGATGCCACAAGGTTCATAATTGCATTATTTTTCATCCTTTCTTTCTTCCCAATTATTTTTTGTTAGTACTTTTTCTTATAATGTGTTCTTGTGATAAAACGGTAAATAGGTGAGAAAAGAAAGAAGCTAGAGGAAGAGAAGGGCATTATCATCCGATTTGTAATTGGTCATAGGTGCATACCTCAACTCTTTTTCAACGATTATATAGCATAAATACCATCGTTTTATTGTCTTTATGCATCCAACTTGTATCATATATTAATTGATAGAAATAACGTGCGGTTCATCCGTTAGTCATATATTGAATTAATTGTAACTTGAGCTTTTTGGTTTTTCCTTTCTTTCACCAGTGCCACATCAGGGGGTATCCTAGACAGAGCTATTGAAGCAGAAGATAAGAAGCATGGAGATTTTCTGAGACTGGTAATGGTCCTATTTGTCTTACTGCATTTTTGCCCCAATCTCCCTTCACTTATTTGGTCTCTACTTGAATAATCACTTGACAAAATAGCATGAATTCATTTATTTAAAGGTAAAATTAAAAGAAATGCAACAAATCTGAGTGCTTTGATTCTGCAGGATCATGTTGAAGGATACCTTGAATTGTCAGCAAAGACAAAGACCTACTTTGCTACTGCTGTTAACTTATGGGATGCTGACTTCTATATCAAAGTTGATGACGATGTTCATGTAAATATAGGTATTTAAGCTTTCTCAATTTCTCATAAACTAACCTTGCTTGAGGTGTTTGTGATTAATATTGTAGGATTCTTTAAACTGTTCCACATGGATTCTTGTTTTGTACTATTCACTCCTTTTTCAGCAACACTAGGACAAACTCTAGTGAGACACCGATCAAAACAACGGGTGTACATTGGATGCATGAAATCTGGGCCAGTTCTTTCTCAAAAGTGAGGATCATTTTTTTTTATCCTTCTACTCTTTTTATGAAATGGTTGTAAACATGTACTCTTTTTATTTTAATTTTATCATGGTATCCAGAGCTTGAAAATTCATGTATCTCTTCTACTTTTTCTCAATTTTTCGTAGCTTCATAGTTTCTCTATGCCTTCTCCAACTTCTATAGCATCAACCACTCAGTTATCTTTTTTGTATTTAATATTGGAGAAGCTATCTGCTGTAATTTTTTTTATTTAGAAACAAGTTGAACCAGTTTTCAAGGCATTTCTTTATTGTCTTTTTTATTTTTTATTTTTTTTATATTGCTCAACCTTACCATTTCTATTAGCATTCCAATCCTGCACAATTTTACAATTCACAGAATTCATTCCTTAAGAATTTATCTCAGCCGCAATCTTCTTTTCAGTTTTATACAAAAACAATATAATATTTTTAAGTTTTAGTTATAACTATTTTTTTTCAGTTATAATTAAAAGTTGTAAATGTTATAACAATTATAACTATTTATTGTACTAATTTACATAGAAAAGTCATTTCCTTAGTGCTTGCTAAACACTAATTTATCTTTGCTTAATCTTCATCCTAAGATATTGTTGAAGATAAAACTTGGTCCAAATTATTTCTTTTATTTATTGAAAAAAAAATACTTTAACAAACATAGATAAATAAATACAATAGATGTAAATAATTGTGGTTTAAAAAACACATGAATGCCTAAATGGTAAATGAATAAAAAAAAAACAAATTTCATAATTTTGAAACCTATGGTATTTTTTAAGGAGGTTCTAAAACATTTTATGGACGTTTTGAAACCCATGGTATTTTACGAAGGTTTTGAAACCCATGGTATTTTACGGAGGTTTTAAAACCTATGGTATTTTACGGAGGTTTTTAAACCCATGGTATTTTACGGAGGTTTTGAAACCCATGGTATTCTACGGAGGTTTTTAAACCCATGATATTTTACGGAGGTTTTGAAATCCATGGTATTTTACGGAGGTTTTGAAACCCATGGTATTTTACGGAGGTTTTGAAACCCATGGTATTTTGAAAGGCTTTTCCTGAGGTTTAAAAAAACCCTGGGAACACATTCCCCAGAGATGATTTAGCGGGGGAAACTACAACCCTGGGTAAATGACTTAATGGAGGTTTTAACCCTGGATAATGTAAAAATAAACCCTCATTAAAACCATTTTTTCTTGTAGTGTTGGTTGGGTTTTGGCTAAGCCAAGTTCGGTGGGTTGGGTTTTTTGCCTTAGCAGCAAAATTGGTGAATAAGTGAAGTTATGGTTTTTGGGCAATGTTGGTGGGGAATTGTCACAAATGCATAAAAAATGAGGTGTGAAAAGTTTGGTTGCAAAAGGAATTGATCTTGGTTGGGTTTTGGCTTAGTCAACTTCGGTGGTTTGGCTTTTTTTTTCTTGGTAGCAAGATTGGTGAATAAGTGAAGTTACGGTTTTTGTGCAATCTCGGTGGGGAACTTTCGCCAATGCATCAAAAATGAGGTGTGAAAAGTTTGGTTGCTAAAGGAATTGATCTTGGTTGGGTTTTGGCTTAGTCCAATTTGGTGGAGTGACTTTTTTTGCATTGGTAGCAATATTGGTGAATAAGTGAAGTTATGGTTTATTTGCAATCTTGTTGGGGAATTGTCACAAATGCATCAAAAATGAGGTGTGACAAGTTTGCTTGCAAAAGGAATTGATCTTGTTTGGGTTTTGGCTTAGCCATGTTCGGTGGATTGGGTTTTTTTGCCTTGGTAACAAAATTGGTGAGTAAGTGAAGTTATGGTTTTTGTGGAATCTTGGTGGGGAATAGTCACAAATGCATCAAAAATGAGGTGTGAAAAGTTTTCTTGCAAAGGGAATTGATCTTGGTTGGGTTTTGGCTTAGCCAAGTTCGGTGGAATGGCTTTTTTTGCCTTGGTAACAAAATTGGTGAATAAGTGAAGTTATGGTTTTTGTGCAATCTTGGTGGGGAATTGTCACAAATGCAACAAAAATGAGGTGTGAAAAGTTTGGTTGCAAAAGAATTGATCTTCGTTGGGTTTTGGCTTAGCCAAGTTCGGTGGATTGGGTTTTTTGCCTTGGTAGCAAAATTGGTGAATAAGTGAAGATATGGTTTTTGTGCAATCTTGTTGCGGAATTGTCACAAATGCATAAAAAATGAGGTGTGAAAAGTTTGCTTGCAAAAGGAATTGATCTTGGTTGGGTTTTGGCTTAGCAAAGTTCGGTGCATTGGGTTTTTTTGCCTTGCTAACAAAATTGGTGAAGAAGTGAAGTTTTGATTTTTGTGCAATCTTGGTGGGGAATAGTCACAAATGCATCAAAAATGAGGTGTGAAAAGTTTGGTTGCAAAAGGAATTGATCTTGGTTGGGTTTTGGCTTAGCCAAGTTCGGTGGAATGGCTTTTTTTGCCTTGGTAGATAATTTGGTTTATAAGTGAAGTTATGGTTTTTGTGCAATCTTGGTGGGGAATTCTCACAAATGCATAAAAAATGAGGTGTGAAAAGTTTGGTTGCAAAAGGAATTGATCTTGGTTGGGTTTTGGCTTAGCCAAGCTCGGTGGATTGGTTTTTTTTTGCCTTGATAGCAAAATTGGTGAATAAGTGAAGTTATGGTTTATGTGCAATCTTGTTGGGGAATTGTGACAAATGCAAAAAAAATAAGGTGTGAAAAGTTAGCTTGCAAAAGGAATTGATCTTAGTTGGGTTTTGGCTTAGCCAAGTTCAGTCGATTGGGTTTTTTTGCCTTGGTAAAAAAATTGGTGAATAAGTGAAGTTATGGTTTTTGTGCAATCTTGGAGGGGAATTGTCACAAATGCAACAAAAATGAGGTGTTAAAAGTTTGGATGCAAAAGGAATTGATCTTGGTTGGGTTTTGGCTTAGCCAAGTTCGGTGGATTGGGTTTTTTGCTTTGGTAGCAAAATTGGTGAATGTGTGAAGTTATGGTTTTTCTGCAATCTTGGTGGGGAATTGTCACAAATGCATAAAAAATGAGGTGTGAAAAGTTTGGGTGCAAAAGGAATTGATCTTGGTTGGGTTTTGGCTTAGCAAAGTTCGGTGGATTGGTTTTTTTTGCCTTCGTAGCGAAATTGGTGAATAAGTGAAGATATGGTTTTTGTGCAATCTTGTTGGGGAATTGTCACAAATGCATAAAAAATGAGGTGTGAAAAGTTTGCTTGCAAAAGGAATTGATCTTGGTTGGGTTTTGGCTTAGCCAAGTTCGGTGGATTGGCTTTTTTTGCTTTGGTAACAAAATTGGTGAATAAGTGAAGTTATGGTTTTTGTGCAATCTTGGTGGGGAATTGTCACAAATGCATCAAAAATGAGGTGTGAAGTTTGGTTGCAAAAGGAATTGATCTTGGTTGGGTTTTGGCTTAGCCAAGTTCGGTGGATTGGGTTTTTTGCTTTGGTAGCAAAATTGGTGAATAAGTGAAGTTATGGTTATTCTACAATCTTGGTGGGGAATTGTCACAAATGCATCAAAAATGAGGTGTGAAAAGTTTGGTTGCAAAAGGAATTGATCTTGGTTGGATTTTGGCTTAGCCAAGTTCGGTGGATTGGCTTTTTTTGCCTTGGTACCAAAATTTGTGAATAAGTGACGATATGGTTTTTTTGCAATCTTGGTGGGGAATCGTAACAAATGCATCAAAAATGAGGTGTGAAAAGTTTGGTTGCATAAGGAATTGATGTTGGTTAGTTTTTGGCTTAGCCAAGTTCGATGGATTGGCTTTTTTTGCCTTGGTACCAAAATTGGTGAATAAGTGAAGTTATGGTTTTGGTGCAATCTTGGTGGGGAATTGTCACAAATGCATCAAAAATGAGGTGTGAAAAGTTTGATTGCAAAAGCAATTGATCTTGGTTGGGCTTTGGCTTAGCCAAGTTCGGTGGATTGGGTTTTTTCCTTTGGTAGCAAAATTGGTGGAGAAGTGAAGTTATGGTTTTTTTGCAATCTTGGTGGGGAATCGTAACAAATGCATCAAAAATGAGGTGTGAAAAGTTTGGTTGCATAAGGAATTGATGTTGGTTGGTTTTTGGCTTAGCCAAGTTCGATGGATTGGCTTTTTTTGCCTTGGTACCAAAATTGGTGAATAAGTGAAGTTATGGTTTTTTTGCAATCTTGGTGGAAAATTGTAACAAATGCATAAAAAATGAGGTGTGAAAAGTTTGGTTGCAAAAGGAATTGATCTTGGTTGGGTTTTCACTTAGCCAAGTTCAGTAGATTGCCTTTTTTTTTGCCTTCGTAGCAAAATTGGTGAATAAGTGAAGTTATGATTTTTCTGCAATCTTGGTGGGAAATTGTCACAAATGCATCAAAATTTAGGTGTGAAAAGTTTGGTTACAAAAGGAATTGATCTTGGTTGGGTTTTGGCTTAGCCAAGTTCGGTGGATTGGATTTTTTTGCCTTAGTAGCAAATTTGGTGAATAAGTGAAATTATGTTTTTGTGCATTCTTGGTGGGGAATTGTCACAAATCCCTTAAAAGTGAGGTGTGAAAAGTTTGGTTGCAAAAGGAATTGATCTTGGTTGGGTTTTGTCTTAGCCAAGTTCGGTGGATTGGCTTTTTTTGCCTTGGAACGAAAATTGGTGAATAAGTGAAGATATGGTTTTTGTGCAATCTTGTTGCGGAATTGTCACAAATGCATAAAAAATGAGGTGTGAAAACTTTGCTTGCAAAAGGAATTGATCTTGGTTGGGTTTTGACTTAGCCAAGTTCGGTGGAATGGCTTTTTTTGCCTTGGTAACAAAATTGGTGAATAAGTGAAGTTATGGTTTTTGTGCAATCTTGGTGGGGAATTGTCACAAATGCAATAAAAATGAGGTGTGAAAGTTTGGTTGCAAAAGAATTGATCTTGGTTGGGTTTTGGCTTAGCCAAGTTCTGTGGATTGGGTTTTTTGCCTTGGTAGCAAAATTGGTGAATAAGTGAAGTTATGGTTTTTGTGCAATCTTGTTGGGGAATTGTCACAAATGCATCGAAAATGAGGTCTGAAAAGTTTTGTTGCAAAAGGAATTGATCTTGGTTGGGTTTTGGCTTAGCCATGTTCGGTGGATTGGCTTTTTTTCCCTTGGTAGCAAAATTGGTGAATAAGTGAAGATATGGTTTTTGTGCAATCTTGTTGCGGAATTGTCACAAATGCATAAAAAATGAGGTGTGAAAAGTTTGCTTGCAAAAGGAATTGATCTTGGTTGGGTTTTGGCTTAGCAAAGTTCGGTGGATTGGGTTTTTTTGCCTTGGTAACAAAATTGGTGAAGAAGTGAAGTTTTGGTTTTTGTGCAATCTTGGTGGGGAATAGTCACAAATGCATCAAAAATGAGGTGTGAAAAGTTTGGTTGCAAAAGGAATTGATCTTGGTTGGGTTTTGGCTTAGCCAAGTAGGGTGGAATGGTTTTTTTGCCTTGGTAGAAAATTTGGTTTATAAGAGAAGTTATGGTTTTTGTGCAATCTTGGTGGGGAATTCTCACAAATACATAAAAAATAAGGTGTGAAAAGTTTGGTTGCAAAAGGAATTGATCTTAGTTGGGTTTTCGCTTAGCCAAGCTCGGTGGATTGGTTTTTTTTGCCTTGATAGCAAAATTGGTGAATAAGTGAAGTTATGGTTTATGTGCAATCTTGTTGGGGAATTGTCACAAATGCAAAAAAAATAAGGTGTGAAAAGTTAGCTTGCAAAAGGAATTGATCTTACTTGGGTTTTGGCTTAGCCAAGTTCAGTCGATTGGGTTTTTTTGCCTTGGTAAAAAAACTGGTGAAAAAGTGAAGTTATTGTTTTTGTACAATCTTGGTGGGGAATTGTCACAAATGCAACAAAAATGAGGTGTTAAAAGTTTGGATGCAAAAGGAATTGATCTTGGTTGGGTTTTGGCTTAGCCAAGTTCTGTGGATTGGGTTTTTTGCTTTGGTAGCAAAATTGGTGAATATGTGAAGTTATGGTTTTTCTGCAATCTTGGTGGGGAATTGTCACAAATGCATAAAAAATGAGGTGTGAAAAGTTTGGGTGCAAAAGGAATTGATCTTGGTTGGGTTTTGGCTTAGCAAAGTTCGGTGGATTGGCTTTTTTTCCCTTGGTAGCAAAATTGGTCAAAAAGTGAAGTTAGGGTTTTTGTGCAATCTTGGTGGGGAATTGTCACAGATGCATAAAAAATGAGGTGTGAAAATTTTGGTTGCAAAAGGAATTGATCTTGGTTGGGTTTTGGCTTAGCAAAGTTCGGTGGATTGGTTTTTTTTGCCTTCGTAGCGAAATTGGTGAATAAGTGAAGATATGGTTTTTGTGCAATCTTGTTGGGGAATTGTCACAAATGCATAAAAAATGAGGTGTGAAAAGTTTGCTTGCAAAAGGAATTGATCTTGGTTGGGTTTTGGCTTAGCCAAGTTTGGTGGATTGGCTTTTTTTGCTTTGGTAACAAAATTGGTGAATAAGTGAAGTTATAGTTTTTGTGCAATCTTGGTGGGGAATTGTCACAAATGCATCAAAAATGAGGTGTGAAAAGTTTGGGTGCAAAAGGAATTGATCTTGGTTGGGTTTTGGCTTAGCCAAGTTCGGTGGATTGGGTTTTTTGCTTTGGTAGCAAAATTGGTGAAGAAGTGAAGTTATGGTTATTCTGCAATCTTGGTGGGGAATTGTCACAAATGCATCCAAAATGAGGTGTGAAAAGTTTGGTTGCAAAAGGAATTGATCTTGGTTGGATTTTGGCTTAGCCAAGTTCGGTGGATTGGCTTTTTTTGCCTTGGTAGCAAAATTTGTGAATAAGTGACGATATGGTTTTTTTGCAATCTTGGTGGGGAATCGTAACAAATGCATGAAAAATGAGGTGTGAAAAGTTTGGTTGCATAAGGAATTGATGTTGGTTGGTTTTTGGCTTAGCCAAGTTCGATGGATTGGCTTTTTTTGCCTTGGTACCAAAATTGGTCAATAAGTGAAGTTATGGTTTTTGTGCAATCTTGGTGGGGAATTGTCACAAATGCATCAAAAATGAGGTGTGAAAAGTTTGATTGCAAAAGGAATTGATCTTGGTTGGGTTTTGGCTTAGCCAAGTTCGGTGGATTGGGTTTTTTGCTTTGGTAGCAAAATTGGTGAATAAGTGAAGTTATGGTTTTTCTGTAATCTTTGTGGGGAATTGTCACAAATGCATCAAAAATGAGGTGTGAAAAGTTTGGTTGCAAAAGGAATTGATCTTGGTTGGATTTTGGTTTAGCCTAGTTCGGTGGATTGGCTTTTTTGGCCTTGGTAACAAAATTTGTGAACAAGTGAAGATATGGTTTTTGTGCAATCTTGGTGGAAAATTGTATGCGGCAATGTAGAGGCACGATTTAAAGACCTTCTCGCCTATGAGCGAGTTCAGGCGAGTTTAAAGACCTTCTCGCCGATGAGCGAGTTCAGGCGAGTTAAAGACCTTCTCGCCGATGAGCGAGTTCAGGCAAGATAAAATCCTTCTCGTCTCGAACGAGTTCAGGTATGGTGTAAAGGGTGGAAGAGGTTTGGAGGGTGGCTAAGGTAGGTTCGAAGAGAACGCCTAGTCACCCGGTTTGTTGTTCTGAAGTTCAGGAAGGTAGAGAAGGATCTGAAAGGCGCCTCTACCCCCAGATAAAGGAACAATGGCAAGGTATGAAGCCAGAAAGAAGCTGATATCGCCAAGAGTCTTTGGCGACTAGGAAAGGTTCAAGCAGTGGCAAGAAAGTTGAAGACCCGTTTTGATGAAGCAGATCGGGTGAAGCGATGTCTTAAGCCATTAGTTGAGTTGAAGTTCGTTGTTTGAAGAGTGATTTTACGCTAAGGTTCATTATCTTGAGATTACAAGTTGTTAGAGTGATTGTTATTCGAAATCAAAGTGGTTCGAAGCAGTTAAGTATAAGATCGTGCCTACGAAATCGCTAAGTTAATTTCTTGAAGCAAATTGTGCAAGGAAAGTTAAAGCAGCCAAGGAAGTTATAAGAGGAAATACAAAGACTTTGTCATTAAAGAAATTATCAGATTCAAGGCACATGTACAGGAAAATATAAAGTTTATTACAATTATATGCAAAGAGAAAGCATAAAGGTAGTGGATGGAGGGAATTGATCAGTCTTCAACGGGAACAACTTTCCCATCCACCACCTCGTTGTTGAGGGACACCATGCTAAGATCCAGATCGGGGAACAAGTAGGCAAACTGTTCCCGTGCGGCCTCGAATCCAGCAGCAAGAATTTGGGCAGAACTCAGATTAAGTTCTTCGATCTGTTTCTTGAGTTCTGCAGTTTGTTTCTTCACCCCCTCGTTCTGGTGCTCCAGCTCTTCAGCTTGCTTCTTAAGTTTTTCGATGGATTCCTGAGCTTGAAGAAGGTCTTCAGCAACCTTCTTGGATTTTGCCTGCACCTGGCCCAATTCAGCGGCGATCTTCCCCTTTTCTTTGTTGGCTTCAGCAAGTTTCGCCATGGTGTCGTCCCTTTCTTTTTCCACCGTCCCCAGGAAGACCTCCCGATCGGCTGACCTTTGTTCGAGTTTCTTTACCTTGGCGGCATCAGCTTTGATCAAGGCCTCCAGGTCAGCCACTTTCACGCGATAAGGCACCAGCTTGCTCTCTAGCTCAATCTTCTCTTGAGCCAAGAGCTGTACCTTATGGCAGAGATCGGTGGCCTCCTTGCGCGCCACCCGGAGCTCGGTGCTCATTGCATCTTCTACTCGGGAGTGTTCAATCTCGGCGAGTGTCAGATTGCAGGATAACTTCTCCGTCTCACTCCTTATAGTGCTATTCTCAGTTCGAAGGGCGTAGAGGTCATCCTGGAGCTTCCTGGTGGAGCTCTCCACAGCTTTAGATATAATGGCAGGGAAATCCTCCGCCATCATCTTCAGTTTGGCCGAGAAAGGCTCCCACATCCTCGTGACCTCAAGAGAGAGGTTTGTTGTTGGAGGCACCGGGTGGGTTTGCTGTTGGTTTTCGCCGCCACCTTCTTGAGTTGGTTGCTCAACAGGTGCTTCTTGGCGTGGTGGCGACGTGGGGGATTCAGTAATCAGAATTGGTGAGTGGTGAGCACCTTCATCCCCGATTGGTGCAGCGTTTGCGGTGGAGGCGTTTGATGGAGGACCCCCTCCAGCTGTTACATACGGCGTGGAGGCGCTTGGGGGGTTCTCCAAAAAGTTGGCTTCAGCGGCCTCAGCTTTGGGAGGCGCAGATGCCAAAGGGATTGCTTGGACTGGTGAGGCAGGAGCTGGTGGGGGTGGCAAGGTTGGAGGCGGAGCAGGTGTAGAGGGTGGTGTTGATGTTGGAAGAGGGGGTGGAGCAGATGGTGAAGAAGGTGTCACCCTCTTCCCCTTCGTGACGAGACCATCCTGAGTCGCCTCGTCATCTTCTTCTTCCTCCTCATGGACAACTTGCGGGGCTTTCCTCTTGGGTTTCCTGAGGACAAGCTTTTTGCGTTGGTTGGCGGGTTGGACATCGGGAGGAGTTGGGCCTTTGGGTGGCGATCGGCCCTGTGCGGCGGCGATCTCCATCACCGAGTTTGGCACGGTTTGGGAACCCGATGCCAACCCGTGGGTTCGGGCGAGCGCCCTCAGTTCAGCGAGCTTGCCCTGGCCCAACATATGATCTGCATAGAGCAAAAATGCATGGGTTAGCTCAGAGAGAAAATAAATGCATAAGGCAGTATGCAGCAAAGCAGATAAATGGTGCAGGAAATAAAACCAAAGTCACAAGACGCCCAGAAACAGTTAACAGAGATAATGTCAAGGAAATAACTTAAACGTTGAGGTAAGTTCTAACCTATGCGAATTTCGAGTTGGTCCTCGAAGAACTCGAAGCAGATGAGTGTGGTGGTGAGGAAGGTGATGTTGGCGTCTGCCACACTCTTCCAGAAGAAGCATAGGTCCCTGTCCAAGGCACCCATGCTATCAAGGCTTCTTGGCCTCCTGAAGCTGCTTTTGGACTCTTTGTTCCCCTTGTTTACCCAATTCAAGGGGAAACCGTCGAGCAGAGAAGTGTCCTTGTCATTTGGGCGCACCTGGACGAATTTGCCCTTCCAGTCTTTGTAGGATTGCTGGAAGATAGAGAGGATCGACCTCCCAGCAATCCCGTTCAAGCTTACCCACAGGCGATCTCCTGGGTGCTTGGCTTCGAAAAGAAATAAGAAAACGTCCACTGACGCTGGCAGCCCCAAGTGGTCGCACATTATTTGGAAAGCCCGTACGAACGCCCGGCTGTTGGGATGGAGCTGGGCGGCGGCGATGTCGAGCTCGGTAAGAAGCTCCCTTTCAAAGCGAGTGAAGGGAAACCTAAGTTTCACCTTCTTGAACAAGGTCGTGTAGATGAGGCAGAACAACCCGCCGGTGTTCCCCTTATCATCAACGCACACCGGCATGTCGGGAGGGCAAGGTAGCACCGTCATCTTTTCGTCGTGCTCCTTATGGAATGATTGGTGAGGCTCGTCTCCTTTCTTCAATCGCAGAACTGCCCCAGCAGAGTTTACAGAAGATGTTTCCCTCAACAAAGTCGAGGTGGCCCATGGGTACAGTTTTTTGAAGTCTGGGGAGGGAACAGAGGCTTCTCCGGCGACAGGAGGAGTGGCCTGAGCCAAGTTGGGGCGGGAGGGTGGAGGCCTCTCAGCCTGAGAAGACGAAGCACCACGTGCTCGCGGTGGGTCGTGTGCTTGTGAGGAGGGGTTTCGTGATGAAGGAGGAGGATTTGGGGTGATCTTTGAGCGAGTCATTGCGGAAGCTGCAGAGGAAAAAGAAAAGGAAAAGTGATCAGGGTTCGCAGAGGCTGACTCGATCATGAAAGAAGGGTGAAAAACGAACGAACGTAGGTTCGTTGTGACGTTGACGGAGCCCTAAGTTACGAGAAAGGAGAAATGGAAAAAACAACCCACAACGTATGCACTAGACAGTTAAAGGATGATGCGAATCGGTTAAAATGCAGGAAAAACCAGCAGAAGAAGGAAAGGAAGTACCTTTTTATGATCGGAAGAGTAATGAAGGATGTTGGTGATTCGGGAGGTTGAAGAACGTTGAGAGCTTTTTTGCAGAAGAGAGTTTGAGCGTCTGAGAATACAAAGAAAGTGATGAAACAGTGAAGCGAAATGAGTTTAAGGGTTTTTCGAAATGGGTTTGGGAAGCGCAAACGTTAACTGAAGGTAACCGTTGACGAAGCCACGTGTCGAACGATGGGAGGAGTGTTTGGTGGAGCGTCAGAGAAGCAGAAAGTACAACCGTTTGTAATTCTGCGCCAGTGCCACGTAGATCGGTATTGACGTGACTCTTATAGTCTTTTCGCTGGACAAGTCTTCGCTTAAGACTGGGGGGCTTGTGTACCGCCCTGGTAGTCGGACGTGATGACGTGGCACCAAGCTACAGTATAGGCGTGTTGACGAGACGCCAGGTTGGCAGAAGGGAAGGAGGTCGGGGGGCTCGTGAAGTCGCCAGTTATTATTTTGGCGTGCTCCGATCTCCAGCACACCAGAACCAGCGGTCACCGGGTTAAAGTTGAAGTCGCCAGATATGAACTCAGGCGACCAAGCGATTAGAGATCGCAGGAGCAAGCACATCGCCGAAGATGAAGGTGGTGCAGATTATGAAGGCGGCCGACAAGACCACAGGGAAGGTGTACGAAGGCACCCTAACTCGCCAATCCAAGTAGAGATCACGCTCCAAGTTGGCTATGCACTGGGCAGTACCATGCATAAGTAACTTAGCCAAAAGAGAGTCAGAAGCAGCGCCCAAGTCAAGGAGGCTCCAGATGATGGCACGTGTACGATTGGATGCGAGCCACGTGTCCAGGTCTGTAACTGCCAGGAGAGAGAAAGTGACCAGGTATTTAAGGGTTCCCCAACGAACTTTTGAGGTACGCACGTTCAGATTGTATTCTTTACGCTTGCGAGTTCTTGAGCATACTGTGAGAGAGAACATTGCACGGTTCCTTGAGAGTTCAAGAGTTTTGCTCTTGAAGTATTTGGTGGTTCAGTCACTGACTTGGGCGTTGGAGTGCGATCGGCCGCAGCGGCGACGCTGTGTTCTTTTGCAGGTTCTTGAGGTGGATCGTGACGAAGGACGGAGGTTGAAGCGGTGCACATGTCGATCCAAGTTTCACGAGGCAAGTTCCAACGTTCTGGTCAACAGGCAGGATCAATAGACATTGGTTTTGAAGAAATTAGCAAGAAAAGACTTAAAACTAGTTTTTTTGTGGTAGTTGCATCAATTTCTTGTATTTATTTGATAGATGAATCTTTAGACAGTTTATAATAGAGATAGACATTGATTTACATGAAATTAGCTTGAAAAGACTCGTAACTAGTTATTTTGTGGTAGTTCTATGAATTTATTGTCTATATTTAATACATGAGTCTCTGTAGTAGTGATAAACAATGGTTTTAAAGAAATAAGCATGAAAATATTTGAATCTAGTATTTTTGTGGTAGTTTCATGAATTTATTGGATATATTTGATAGATGAGTCTCTATAGAAGTGATAGACATTCGTTTTCAAGAAATTAGCAAGAAAAGACTTGAAACTAGTTTTTTTGTAGTAGTTGCATCCATTTATTGTATATATTTGATATATGAGTCTTTAGATATTTTATAATAGTGACAAACATTGATTTACAAGAAATTAGCATAACAAGAATATAAACTAGTTTTTTTTTGTAGTTACATGACTTTATTGTATATATGTGATAGATGAGTCTCTATAGTAGGGATAAACATTGGTTTTCAAGAAATGAGAAAGAAAAGACTAGAAACTAGTTTTTTTGTAGTAGTTGCATCCATTTATTGTATATATTTGATAGATGAGTCTTTAGATAGTTTATAATAGTGTTAGGCATTGATATACATAAAATTAGCATGAAAAGACACCCAACTAGTTTTTTTTTTGTAGTTGCATGAATTTATTGTTTTTATTATATAGATGAGTCTCTATAGTAGTGATAAACAATGGTTTTCAAGAAATTAGCATGAAAACACTTGAATCTAGTTTTTTTGTAGTAGTTGCATCCATTTATTGTATATATTTGATATATGAGTCTTTAGATATTTTATAATAGTGACAAACATTGATTTACAAGAAATTAGCATAACAAGAATATAAACTAGTTTTTTTTTGTAGTTACATGACTTTATTGTATATATGTGATAGATGAGTCTTTATAGTAGGGATAAACATTGGTTTTCAAGAAATGAGAAAGAAAAGACTAGAAACTAGTTTTTTTGTAGTAGTTGCATCCATTTATTGTATATATTTGATAGATGAGTCTTTAGATAGTTTATAATAGTGTTAGGCATTGATATACATAAAATTAGCATGAAAAGACACCCAACTAGTTTTTTTTTTTGTAGTTGCATGAATTTATTGTTTTTATTATATAGATGAGTCTCTATAGTAGTGATAAACAATGGTTTTCAAGAAATTAGCATGAAAACACTTGAATCTAGTTTTTTTGTGGTTGTTGCATGAATTTAGTGTATATATTTGATAGATGAGTCTCTATAGTAGTGATAGACATTGGTTTTGAAGAAATTAGCAAGAAAAGACTTAGAATTAGTTTTTTTTTGTGGTAGTTGGATCAATTTATTGTATATATTTGATAGATGAGTCTTTAGACAGTTTATAATAGAGATAGACATTGATTTACAAGAAATTAGCTTGAAAAGACTCGCAACTAGTTATTTTGTGGTAGTTGTATGAATTTATTGTCTATATTTGATACATGAGTCTCTCTAGTAGTGATAAACATTGGTTTTAAAGAAATAAGCATGAAAAGATTTGAATCTAGTATTTTTGTGGTAGTTGCATGAATTTATTGTATATGTTTGATAGATGAGTCTGTATAGTAGTGATAGACATTGGTTTTCAAGAAATTAGCAAGAAAATACTTGAAACAAGTGTTTTTGTAGTAGTTGCATCCATTTATTGTATATATTTTATAGATGAGTCTTTATATAGTTTATAATAGTGATAGACATTGATTTACAAGAAATTAGCATAAAAAGACTATAAACTAGTTTTTTTTTTGTAGTTACATGACCTTATTGTATATATTTGATAGACGAGCCTCTGTAGTAGTGATAAACATTGGTTTTAAAGGAATTAGGCTGAAAAGAGTTTAAACTAGTTTTTTGTGGTAGTTGCATGAATTTATTGTATATATTTGATAGATGAGTCTCTATAGTAATGATAAACATTAGTTTTCAGGAAATTAAGATGAAAAGACTCTAAACTAGCTTTTTTGTGGTAGTTGCATAAATTTATTCTATATATTTTATAGATGAGTCTTTAGATAGTTTATAATAGTGATAGAGATTGGTTTTCAAGAAATTAGCAAGAAAAGACTTGAGTTTTTTTTGTGGTAGTTGCATCAATTTATTGTATATATTTGATAGATTGATTTTTAGATAGTTAATTATAGTGATAGACATTGATTTACAAGAAATTAGCATGAAAAGACCCGAAACTAGTTTTTTTTTGTAGTTGCATGAAGTTATTGTATATGATCCGATCGATCATCGGTAGTCGATGACGTCAGCAGCAGAGAACCACGTGGACCACTCGCAGGGTGACACGTGGACCAGGTGGCAGAGAGGTCAGGGAGACGATCGCCAAGAGCGGTGATCGGTGGTCAGTAACCAAGTGACCACCGACAGATCAGGTGGCAGAGAGGTCGGGGGACAGATCATCCAGAATGGTGATCGATGGTCAGTAGCCAAGTGGCCACCATCAGACCAGTTCTCAGACTAACGCCTGAAGGCAGAACGCGAGAAGCAAGCAAACACTGATCAGTCATCGGGTGTATTGTCATCGGGGTCTCGTGTTACACGCAGTTAAACTGGGACTGAGGTTCCCAACGCATGGATCTCGCATGAACACACCTCAGGGAATCATGCACGAGAGTGGCCTGAGGGAACTAATAAACCAGTCAGTGATTGGTAATTCCCTCAACCCATTACGTGCGTGACATCGTGAAGGGTAAGCTGTATACGCAGGGAGCGACGTCTGGTGAGTGTGCCTAGACCAGCCACACCCGACGTTCTCCTAAGAGTATGCGACTTACCCAGATGAGAGAAATATCCTAAGTTACTCTGCAAGGGCGTAACTTAGGCACGCAAAGAGAAGCGCTAGAGCCCTTCCAGTAAGTGACACGTGTGTGGTTAGATGTGAGTTGCAGGCCTCCACGTGTCACCATGTGAGGGGGGTGCGGTCCAGACAAAAGTGCACTCCGTACCATTAAGGGTACAGACAGGCGCAGCCCAGCGCAGAGACGCGCGGACACGCACAGACACCCACACTCTCTGATTCTGCAGGTACATTGTCTCTGAAAAGCATAACAGGGTTCTGACACATGCCAGAAAAGCATAACAGAATTCTGTGATGCCCAGAAAACAGAGAGAGAGAGATAAAAAGGAGGAATCAGGGAGAGAAGGGGGATACAAAAAAACAGAGAGCAAGAGTTTTTCACACACACTACTAGTTTTCTCATTTGGTGGTTCTGTGGACTAACTTGATCGTCGGAGTGCAAACGGCCGCCAGAGGCGCCGTCTGTGTGTTTTGCAGGGCACATTTGAAGATCCAAGAGAAGGCTCTGAGGGTGATTCTGCAGAAGACGCAGTCGCATAGACAGGGCAGAGAGTGCTACGAAGCGATTCCTCCACGTTCGAGTTGTCGGGAGGATCATTTGGCGCCCACCGTGGGGCTCGAGTGAATCGTTGTCCCATATACACCACAGTTTTTGAAGCTCACCAGAGTTTTATCAGTTTCTTTGATAGAGAAAGATGCCTAGAAACAGACAACCATCACCTGCGCCATCTGCTGACGAAGGAGCTGTGACAATGGCGCAGGTCCTGGAAATGGTGCGCACGCTGCAGGATAACGCCGCAACGTCGAAAGTTGAACAAGAAAGGATGCAGACGGAGTTGGCTGCGTCGCAAAGCAGGAATGACGAGCTGAATCGCGTCAACGAAGAGTTGAGAAGGACGCTGCAGGCGCAGAGGGAACACATTGTTGACGAAAGGGTGTCTAGGCAGCCCTCACCTCCAAGAGCATTCCCCATGCCATTCTCCCCTGAGATCATGAGAACCATGGTGCCTCCCAACCTGGTGGGGGTGAAGGCATCGTTCAAGGGGGTAGAAGACCCGGAGGCGCATCTGACGGCGTTCCACACCCAGATGATGTTGTCTGGGGCTCAGACGCTGTGTACTGCAAAATGTTCATGAGCACATTGAGCGGAATCGCCATGGAGTGGTTCGTGAGTTTACCAGAAGGACATATCACGTCTTTCTCTCAGTTTTCAAAGCTCTTCACTGAGCAATATATCGTCAATAAGGAACCTGCAGTGGTGTCATACGACTTGTTCGACGTGCGTCAATACCAAGGTGAGTCGCTGAAAGACTACCTCAACCGCTTTGGGGCACAAGTGGTTAGATTGCCCAGCAAAGATGAAGATATGCTGGTGCACGCGTTTAAGAAGGGAGTGCTGCCTGGCCCCTTCAGCGAGTCTCTCATCAGGAGCCATCCCAGCACCTTTGCAGAGATCCGACGACGGGCGGTGGCGCACATAGTGGCAGAAACAGAGGTTTCTAAGAAGAGGGGCAGTGCTGCACCACCAAGACCGCGTGGAGGGCAAGGAAAGCCACAGCAAGCAAGGGTGCATGAGGCCAAAAAGGGGAAGAAGGTGCGGGAAAAACCTCGTCCCTATGCACCAGGCAAAGATCAGAGCAGGGGGCGTGCAAGGGAGAATAACGCACCCCCGAGATACAACTTCATGGTAGGATTGCCGGATCTCATCGCCCTTCCTGCTGTAGCAGCAAGACTACGAGTACCAGAGAAGACAGATGAGGTACTTGGAAGGAAGAAGAATGAATGGTGCGAGTTTCACCAGGCCTTTGGCCATACACTTCATTCCTGTTTGGCGCTGGGACACCAACTGGCAGAGTTGGTGAAGTCTGGGTTTCTAGCAGATTACCTGCGTGAGCCGCAGGGTGATCGCGCGTCAGGATCCCAGACTGGAGAACAGCAGCATGAAGTCCCTGTGCATGGGGAAGTGCAGACGATTGCAGAAGGTTTCTCTAGTGGGGGATGCACAGCTTAACAGAGAAGGAGATACGCTCGATCGGTGATGGCGGTAGATGCGGTAAATGAGAGTCATTACCCTGAAGTGGACATTATCTTCAGGAAAGCTGATCTACGGGACGTTGTCCCGCACGACAACGACCCTGTGGTCATTTCTCTCATCACAGCGGGAAGACGAGTGCATAGAGTACTCGTAGATCAAGGAAGCTCGGCAGACGTCATGTTCTGGCCAACATTCAACAAGTTACAGTTGTCCCCTGATCAGCTAAGACCGTATACCGGGTGTCTCTACGGTTTTGCAGGAGATCAAGTAGAGGTGCGGGGATACATCGAGCTGAGGACAACGTTCACTGACGGAACGACAGCCCGCACTGAAAAGATAAAGTACCAGGTGGTGAACGCCCTTTCTGCGTACAACGTCTTGTTGGGGAGGCCAACACTCAATAGATTGGGCGCAATACCATCGACGAGGCACATGAAGTTGAAGCTGTCGTCGATGGAGGGGACCGTGATAACCATAAAGTCGGATCAGGCTGAGGCAAGACGCTGTTATGAGAACAGCTTGAAGCAAAAGAGAAGTGTGTGCCACGTCACCACGAAACCACCACCAGGCGTGCGCGAAGAGCGATCGGTGGTCAGGGAGATACATGGCGCTCAGAGGATGGAGGATGCTGCGGTGGGGGGCTCCCAGGTAGCCCAAGTTGAAGAAGAAGAGGGAGGCGCGATCACTCCTCGCGAGTCAGGGATCGCGAGGGCGGTCATCGCCAATGAGAGAAGGCCCCACCCAGCTGAAGGATGGGTTGAAGTGGACATCGGGGGAAGAAAGTTCAAGTTAGGGGGATCCCTCGTTGAAGAAGAGCGAAGGCTGATCATGGGTGTGATTGAGAAGCACATGAATGCCTTTGCATGGTCAGCGTCCGACATGCCAGGAATCGACCCCGATTTCCTCTGCCATCGTCTGTCGATGGACCCTATGGTTCGACCGGTGCGACAGAGACGAAGGAAATTCAACGAGGAGAAGAGGAAGGTGATCCACGACGAAGCGCAGAAGCTCCTTGCTGCAGGGCACATCAGAGAGATCCAATACCCCGAGTGGCTAGCGAATGTGGTGCGTGGACTTCACTGACCTCAACAAGGTGTGCCCCTAGGATTCTTACCCTTTACCCAGTATAGATGCCCTAGTTGATAGCGCATCGGGGGGAAAGCTACTCAGCTTTTTGGATGCTTTTTCAGGGTACAACCAGATCAGGATGCACCCCATGGATGAGTGCAAGACTGCGTTTATGACGGAACGGTCTTGCTACTGCTACAAAGTCATGCCATTCGGGTTAAAGAACGCGGGGGCTAACTATCAACGGCTCATGGATAGGGTGCTCTCGCCCATGCTGGGAAGGAACGTACACGCCTATGTAGATGACATGGTGGTTACGTCCCAAGAGAAGAAGCATCATGCAGCTGATCTGGAAGAGCTATTCACCACCATTGCCAAGTACAGGCTGAAGCTCAACCTTGAGAAATGCATATTTGGTGTGGAGGCTGGGAAGTTCTTGGGCTTCCTCTTAACAGAGCGGGGAATCGAAGCTAACCCAGAGAAGTGTGCGGCGATCGTGGCAATGAGGAGCCCAACAACGGTGAAGGAAGTGCAGCAGCTCACCGGTCGCTTGGCGGCTTTGTCCCGGTTTATGTCCGCTGGAGGGGAGAAAGGTCACCCATACTTCCAGTGTCTCAAACGCAACAGCAGATTTCTATGGACGCAGGAGTGCGAGGAGGCCTTCATCAAGTTAAAGGGGTATCTGGCGAGCCCACCAGTCTTGCGAAAAGCTCAGGTAGGCATCCCTCTTCGTCTATACTTTGCTGTGACGGAGAGAGCAGTCAGCTCAGTCCTGGTGCAACAACAAGACCAGACCCAGAGGCCTGTTTACTTTGTGAGTAAGGTGCTGCAAGGCCCTGAAACAAGGTACCAGGCCCTCGAGAAGGCTGCTCTGGCGGTGGTGTTTTCAGCCAGAAGACTCAGACATTACTTCCACAGCTTCACAGTGGTGGTGATGACTGATCTGCCTATCCAGAACGTATTGAAGAAACCTGATGTCGCAGGAAGGATGGTCAAATGGGCGGTGGAATTGTCAGAATTTGACATCCAGTACGAGCCCCGAGGACCGATCAAGGGGCAGGTGTTCGCGGACTTTGTTGTCGAGCTTTCGTCGATCGCGACACCTGCAGAAGGATTAGACTTCCGATGGGTATTATCGGTGGATGGCTCCTCCAATCAGCAGGGGAGCGGCGCGGGAGTCATCCTGGAGGGACCGAACGGGGTACTGATCGAACAGTCCCTCCGCTTTGCCTTCAAGGCTAGCAACAATCAGGCGGAGTATGAAGCGCTAATCGCAGGAATGTTGCTAGCAAGTGAAATGGGAGCAAGAAACCTGCTGGCCAAAAGCGACTCTTTGCTGGTCACCGGGCAGGTTACAGGGGAGTTCCAAGCAAAAGATCCCCAGATGGCAGCCTACCTGGAGTATGTGCGGCGCTTGAAGACGTCCTTCGCTGAGTTTGAATTAGTGCACGTGCCAAGAGAGCAAAATGCCAGAGCAGACCTGCTTGCCAAGCTGGCCAGCTCAGGCAAAGGGGGAAGCAGAGGACCGTCATTCAGGAGACCCTGAAGGTGCCACGCGCGTTCGTGTCAGACAACTAGGTACTTCATATATGCAAGTCAATGGAGCGTCTAACGATCGGTCATCGGTCGTTGACCTAAGAAACGCTGAGAGCACCGAGGGTGAGATCGCGACCGTCAAAGACCGATGAGTCGATGGAGGTCCACGCGGGGAAGGAACCCGACACCTGGATAACGCCATACCAGCTATACTTAGAAGATGGTGTACTCCCGCTCGATGCGGCAGAGGCCAAAAGGATAAAGAGGAGTTCAAGTAAGTTCACTCTTATAGATGGAAACCTCTTTAGATTTGGATTTTCTCACCCTGTGCAGATCTGTGTGCACGGCGAGCAATGCACCAGACTCATGTCTGAGCTGCACGAGGGGGTGTGCGGAAGCCACGTAGGTGGTCGCGCTTTGGCAAGTAGAGTACTCCGCGCGGGGTACTACTGGCCAAAGCTGAGGGAAGACTGCATAAGGTTTGCTCAGCGTTGCAAACAGTGTCAACTGCATGCAGACTGGCACAAGGCACCCCCTGAGGAGTTGAGGTCCATCCATAGCCCGTGGCCATTCCATACATGGGGGATTGACATCCTAGGACCCTTTCCCCTGGCGGTGAGGGAGATGAAGTTCCTCATCGTGGCCATTGAGTATTTCACCAAGTGGGTGGAGGCAGAGCCAGTCGCACACATCACCGCACAGAAAGTCGAGCACTTCGTCTGGAAGAACATTGTCTGCCGCTTCGGAATACCCAAGAGGATGGTTTCCGACAATGGCACCCAGTTCACAAGTCATCAGCTGAGGAAGATGTGTGAAGAGTTAAAGATACAACAAGTTTTCGCTTCAGTGGAACGCCCACAAACCAATGGGCAGGTGGAGTCAGCAAATCGAGTACTGCTCAGGGGGCTGAAGCGAAGACTAGCCAAGGCCAAAGGAGGTTGGGAGAGGAGGTCCCTAGAATTGTATGGTCTTATCACACCACCCCACAGTCCAGCACCCATGAGACACCCTTAAGCCTTGTCTATGGGACAGACGCCATGATTCCGTGGAGATACAGGAGAGCTCCCCCAGATTCTTGAACTTCGTTGCGAAGAGTCCAATGAAGAGCGTAAGGTGAATCTGGACCTGCTAGACGAAGTGTGAGAAGAGGCCAGAGTCAGTGCTGAAGCTGTGAAGAGAAGAGTAGAGTGGAGGCACAACTCTAAAATGAGGCCCAGGCGCTTCCAGGAAGGTGATCTGGTGATGAGAAAGGCGCATCAGAACGACATGCAAAACAAGTTGTCCCCAAAGTGGACAGGCCCGTACAGAGTGGTGGAGACATTGGAGAACGGAGCCTATCGCCTAGAGACTTTGGAGGGAGGAGCAATCCCCAGAACGTGGAACGCCACCCATTTAAAATTTTATTTCAGTTAAAATTGTACAGTAATAGCGTTCTCGCGCTAAAGATACATGCCTTGTATGTGGTGGAAACAGTTGAACAGACAAGGGGGCACTTTTTCCCTAAGGAGGGTTTTTAACGAGGCCACCCAATTAAAGAAAAATTTCCAGCATATCAAGTGTGCTCAAGTATTAAGGTTAAAGTCCTCCTTGCCCCAGGTGCAAGTGCAGGTGATTGGTTAGGCCCTACTTGCCCTAGGCGCAAGTATCGGCACCGATCCAAGTCTTCCTCACCCCAAGTGTGAGCGCAAGCAGTTAAAGGTTTGAAAAGCCAGGGATGCTAGTAAGACCAAGGGAGGGAAAGGAAAGGTCTTGACAAAATGTCCTTACCCGCTTGGCATGCACCAGTACTGGCCCAGTAAAGCTCTTAGTCCGAAACCCTTCTCACCCCAGGAGTGAGGCAGGGAATGAACGACTCAACGCCCCGAAGGGTGATGACCTTGGGGAAAGTAAGAGGGGTTAGCGAGAAACACTTTTATTTCCCCAGAACAAGGCATCACCTCGAGCGATCGATGTCAAGGTTCTCTATGCACTTAGCGCTAGAGCAACAGGGAAGCTAGGTGAAGATCGAAAACGATCACTGATGAGTCGTCAGTGATGGTTAGTGGTGTGAAGCAGCGCACGAGGACTGTCAAACACCAAGCTAAGGGAATAGCCAGTTGTGATCAAGTAGAAGCGAAAGAATAAGAGAAGCAGATCGCGCTAAGCCTAAGCGGTTAACACTTAGTCGTGCGCAAAGTGAAAGACAAAGCTCAAGATCGCGCTAAGCCTAAGCTGGTTAACACTTAGTCGTGTGCGAAAGGAAAGATAAAGCCCAAGATCGCGCTGAACCTAAGCTAGCTAACAGTTAGTCGCGCGCATAAAGATAAGTGAAGCTCAAAGAAAATACAAGGGAAGAAACTTATGCAAGAAAAGAGCATTGAGAGTTTGTATTCACAGTCAAGTCTTATACAAATTTTGGAGTAGTAAGAAAATTGTCCAGAAGTTAAATTTACAGAGAAGAGAAAAGATTAAGGGGCAGGAGGGATGAGTTTTCCATCTACCACTTCATGATAGATGCTGAACTGCGAGAGGTCCAGGTCCGGGAGAACACATCTGATTTGCTCGAGTGCTAGCTCGAATCCATCAGTAAGGGCATCAGCACCCACATTCATCAAATCAGCATTCTCCGCCTCCAGTTTTTGCTTTGAGGCCTCCGCAGCATCTCTCTCAGTGGTAACGGCAGCAAGGGAGGAGGCAGCTTCAGACAATTTGCCCCCACCTCCTCAAGTCTCTTCTCCCCAACAGCAGCTGCTTCTTTGGTGGACTCGAGCTCCCCCACTAATTGAGAATTCAGTTGGCGTAGGGAGGAGGTCTCGGCCCGCAGCTCCACCACCGTGCAGTCCAAAGAGCTAACAGCTTGCCCCATCAAGATCTCCGTCTTGATGGTCTCTTGGACCTGCGCTAGGTACTCCCTCCTAGCTTTCTCCACCATGCCCCGCATCAACTCTACAGATTCTTGGGCAGCTTCGAAGTCACTTCGCAGTGACTCCTTGTCGTGCTCAAGATCCTTCACCCTCTTCTCCAGGGCTAGTTGCTTGCGATGCTGGGTGGAAAATCCAGAGAGAGCACTACCTGCTTGGCCAGGTGCATATCCACCTCATCACCACTCCACTCGACAAGCTCCCGGTTGCTTATGAGTTGTCGAACCAGGGTGATGACCCTGCTGAAGTTTTCGTGGTTGGCCCCAGAAGTGCTTGGGCGCGAGCTGGACCCCCCACCTTCAGCAGTGGCGGTGGGGATTGGCAGTGGTGGTGGTGGACCCCCAGCAGGATGAGCAGGTGGACCAGGTGATTGGCCTGCTGGGGGGAAGATGGCAGTTGGGAAGTTGGAGGCAACTGCTGGCCTGGAGAAGGAAGACTGGAGGGCTCTGAGGCAGGTTGAGCACAGGGAGGTGGGGAAGACCCTTCCTCTACTTCCACTACCTCGATCTCTCCAGGCTGGAGAGACGAAGCCCCCTCAACTGCTGCCTTCTTCCTCTGACGGTGTATAAGAGGAGAGCCAGAGCTCTCCTCTTCAGTTGAGGCGACGGTAGCAGCAGCAGCAAGTGAAGTGGAAGCCTTCACCAGCCTTTTCCTTTCTTTCCTTGCTCGGGGCCTTCAGCTGGCGCGACCGAGAGTGGAGGGGCTGCGATGGGCTCAGTCGTAGAAGAGGAGGACCCAGTGCCCTTGGTTCCCCGACGCTTGGCAAGCTCTAGCAAGGCCAGCTTCCTGTCTTTCCCCGTCATTGAGTCTGCATAGACGAGAAAAGGAAGGGTTAGTTGGCCAAGTTATGCAAGTAAGTCAAAAGCACATAAAAACATGCATGAGAAGAGACAAGTATCCTAAGAAGTGCAAGAAGAGCTACCTATATATTTTTTCAGCGCCACCACATCAAATTCATCCTTGATGAGGCGGGCGGAGTTGTACTTGGCCCCCAGGAGCAGCCCACATAGCTCGCGCTCGTAGGGGGCCATAGCTTCGAGGTCCCTGGACTTCTTGAATTCAACTCCAGGAACCCAGTAGAGGGGGTATCCCTCGAGCAGATTTGGACTTTGAGGGGTAGCAGATATCATGTAGAATCTGCCCTTCCAGTCTTTGAAGGATTGCTGGTACAGGCCCAGGAGCACCCGCCCAGCAACCCCGTTCAGGCTAACCCAGGACCTGTCCCCAGGGTTCTTCGCTTCGAAGAAGTAGAGGAACACGTCCACGGAGGCGTTGTGCCCGAAATGACTGCAGAGGATCTGAAATGCCCGGATGAAGGCCCAGGCATTTGGATGGAGTTGACAAGGCGCGACGTTTAACTCCATCATCAGCTCCTTTTTGAAGAAGGTGAAAGGAGGCGCAGCTTCAACCTCTTGAAGATAGCGGAGTAGATGAAGACGAAGGGCACCCCATTGGTGGCCCTGTCATCTGCGCAGATGGACATTCCTCGAGGAGGAATGCGAATTCGGATATTGATGTCATTCTCCCTGTCGATGGCGCAGGAAGGCTCATCGGATTGTGGCTCAGCAAGGACGTGAGGTGGCCCTGGGGCAATAGAGTGGAGATTTCAGCGAGCAACGCCAGGGAGGCCCATTCGTAGACCCTGGCGTTGTCATGGAAGGAAGTAGCAACAGGCGGTGGTGAAGCTGGCGCACTTGCGGAAGGCTGTGCACCAGAGGATGAGGCAACTATACGCGCAGTTTGTTTCAAGCGAGCCATCGTGAGATAGCTGCAAATGGAGGAAAAACGAAAGTCAGAATGAATGGAAGAAGAGGGAATGATGAATGTTTTGGTGAAAAACAGAAAGGGGAAAGGAGAAGGAGGTGCCCAGGTGAAAAGAGGAGGAAGAAGAAGCAGAAGCCAGAGTGAGAACGTGAAAAAACCCTAACGCGGGTTCGAGAGAGGGAAATAGAGAAGATGAATGCATGATAACCAGAATGATAATGCAATCGGTAAAGATGACCAAAAAGGGGTCAGGGAGAAGAAAAACCATACCTTTGGATGATCGCAAGAGATTTGGTAGCAGAGAATTTGAGGAAAGAAAGGTGCGCAGAGGAAAAGTTCGCAGAGAGTCTGGGAGTCGAATGAAGAAGATGAAAGAACAGTAAAGG
>NW_027174149.1:0-69113 GCF_000499845.2 Phaseolus vulgaris | reverse complement strand
AGTGCACACGGCCGCTAGGGCGCCTCTTTGTCCTCTTTTTTGCAGGAATCCACAGGCAACCAGTGGGAAGGAGTCCCTAGCTGACGGTTGAGGTCGCGCACGAAGACGTCCCGGTCAACCGGACGGAACATTTGGCGCCCACCGTGGGGCCGATATAAAACATCAGTCCCATCACAAGTTCGAGAAAATCTACCAAGTTACAGTAACGTTGAAGGAGGTTGGAGTGACAATGGCCCCCACCAGACGAAGAGCAGCACGCGCAGCCCCAGCAGACCTATCCATGCAGCAGGTCCTGGAAATAATGAGGGGGCTGCAGCAGGACATGGCGGATTCGAAAATGGAGCAGGAACGCATGCAGGCAGACCTTGACGCCTCGCATGAGCGGAACGAAGAGCTCCACCGTGTGAATGAGGAGTTGCGCCAGGGCCTGAGAAACGATAGGAGGCGGCCTGGGCATGACGAGATGGAGAACCATTCCCCACCAAGGGAGTTTTCCACTCCTTTCTCACAGGAGATCCTAGACGCAGCGATCCCGAACACGTTCGCGGGACCCAAGGTGATCTTCACCGGGATGGAGGACCCAGAGACGCACCTGGCTGCATTTCACACACAGATGGTCCTGATAGGCGGTTCTGATGCTGCCAAGTGCAAGCTCTTCATGAGCACCCTGACCGGGATGGCTATGGACTGGTTCATTAGCCTCCCAGAAGGTCATATCACATCTTTCCGCCAATTGTCGCGATTGTTCCGAGAACAGTACTTAGCCAACAAGGCCCCGCCGCCGGTCTCCTACGACCTGTTACGTGAAGCAGTATCAGGGGAGACCCTGAAGGAGTATATCAATCGCTTCGGGGCCCAGGTCGTGAAGGTTGGTACAACAGAAGGAGCCTATGATCGTGTACGCATTTGTGAAAGGCGTGCCCCGGCCCCTTTGGAGAATCCATTATCCCAACCGCCTAGGACGTTCGCTGAACTACGGCGTAGGGCGGTAGAGCATATTGCTTCTGAAGGGGAGGTATGTGTGAAGCGCACCAGCGCCGTGCCTCACGCCCGAGGGGACCGGCGCGAGCTCAACCCGTCAGGGTCAATGAGACCACGACGGGGAGAAAGAAGCCAGACGCGAGACGCCCCTACGAGGCCAGAAAGCCCCAGCCCGGGGTCCAGCAGGAGGCGATCGCCCCGCCAGAGAAAGAGCGAGACCGGCGAGGTACAACTTCGTGGTTGAGTTGAAGGATTTGATCGTCGTGCCTAACATAGCTGAGAGGCTGAGGCGACCGGCGAAGACCGACAAGGTGTTAGGGCCCCGTAAAGACTCTTGGTGCGAGTTCCACGAGGCTTTCGGGCACCACATCGATAATTGCCTGTCGTTGGGCTACCAGCTAGATGAGCTGGTGAGGACTGGGTTTTTGAAGGACTATGTCGCAGACCCCACAACGACCGCCACCTTGCCGCCGCCGGCAGAAGAACCAGCACACGAGATGCCTGTGCTTGGTGAGGTCCACACTATTGCTGGAGGTTTTTCCGCGGGGGACCCACCGCCTCCCAGCGGAAGAAATACGCGAGGGGGGTAAATTCAATCGAAGAGAGGCTCTCGGGGGAGCCATGGGAGTCGGACATCGTGTTCACAAGAAGAGACCTCCGAGATGTGGTACCCCATGACAACGACCCCGTTGTCATCTCAGTCGTCCCCGCCGGAAGGAAGGTGCACAGAGTGCTTGTAGACCAAGGAAGTTCGGCAGATGTCATGTTTCTGTCGACCTTTAATAAGTTACGGTTGTCCCCAGATCTGTTGAGTCCCTATACGGGATGCCTGTATGGGTTCGGGGATAACCAGGTGGAAGTCCGGGGTTACCTGGAGTTGAGGACTACGTTCACAGACGGAGAGGCCTCCCGTACCGAGAGCATCCGGTACCTCGTCGTGAACGCTAATTCAGCCTACAATATTTTGTTGGGCAGACCGGCGTTAAACCGTCTGAGCGCGGTGTCCTCCACCCGTCACATGAAGATGAAGCTGCCGGACCTCAGTGGCCAGGTGATAGTCATCAGGTCAGACCAGGAGGAGGCGAGAAAATGCTATGAAAACAGCCTGAAAACGAAGAGAGGCGTATTCATGGTGTATGAACGTCCGCCGAGCGCGGACGCGACGATGATTGAGGCGACGCCCACTGGGCTGACGCCTGAAGAGGCCATAGCGGAGAGGGCGAGGCCCAAAGCAGATGTGCCAATGGAGGAAGGCCCTGACGACGCGGTGCCCGTGGAACAGGCGGCGCCCGTGGAAGAGGCGGCGCCTGTCGAAGATGATAGCAGGGAGCAGCCTACGGCTAACGCCGTAGAGAGGGAGATTGGCGGCAAGACTTTCAAGTTAGGAAGTTCGCTAAGCCCAGAAGAACAGGAAGGGGTGTCAGAAGTGATTTCACGCCACCTGGATGCCTTCGCATGGTCCGCCTCGGATATGCCAGGCATCGACCCCGATTTCCTGTGTCACCACCTCAGCATGGACGCCACGGTCCGCCCCGTGCGTCAGAGAAGGAGAAAGTTCAATGAGGAACGACAACAGGTGGTGAAAGACGAAACGCAGAAGCTGCTGAGCGCTGGGCACATCAGGGAGATTCAGTACCCTGAGTGGCTCGCCAACGTCGTCTTGGTGAAAAAGGCGAACGGAAAGTGGAGGATGTGTGTTGACTTCACGGACCTGAACAAGGCATGCCCAAAGGACTCGTATCCGCTGCCCAGCATCGACGCCTTGGTAGACAGTGCGTCCGGCAGCAAGGTGCTAAGTTTCCTGGACGCCTTTTCAGGGTACAACCAAATCAAGATGCACCCAAGAGACGAGAGCAAGACTGCATTCATGACTGAGACATGCAGTTACTGCTATAAGGTGATGCCCTTCGGGCTGAAAAATGCGGGCGCCACGTACCAGAGGCTAATGGACAAGGTCCTGGCGCCCATGCTTGGGAGGAATGTGTACGCCTATGTAGACGACATGGTGGTGGCGTCGCAGAATAGGGTGCAGCACATGGCAGACCTGGAGGAGTTGTTCAACACAATATCCAAGTACCGCCTCAAGTTGAACCCCGAGAAGTGTGTTTTCGGGGTAGAGGCCGTTAAGTTCTTGGGTTTTCTGCTCACCGAGAGGGGGATAGAGGAGAACCCCGACAAATGTGCTGCTATTATCGCCATGCGGAGCCCGACGTCGGTGAAGGAGGTGCAACAGCTGACAGGGCGGATGGCGGCGCTCTCGAGGTTTGTTTCCGCCGGAGGAGAGAAAGGGCACCCGTACTTCCAGTGCCTCAAGAGAAACAGTCGCTTTGCATGGACTGATGAATGCGAAGCGGCTTTCATTAAGCTGAAGGAGTACCTGGCGACGCCACCGGTCCTCTGCACGCCGGTAGCGGGCGTGCCCCTCCGGTTGTATTTTACTGTAACGGAACGGGCCATCAGTTCCGTGTTGGTCTAAGAGCAGGACCAGAGTCAGAAGCCCATCTACTTCGTAAGCAAGGCCTTACAGGGGGTTGAGACGAGGTACCAAGCACTAGAGAAGGCGGCGCTGGCGGTAGTGTTCTCTGCTAGGAGGCTCCGTCATTACTTCCACAGCTTTACAGTGGTGGTGATGACCAACCTCCCTATACAGAAAGTGCTGCAGAAACCTGATGTGGCAGGAAGAATGGTACGCTGGGCGGTGGAACTGTCAGAATTCGACATCCAGTATGAGCCTAGAGGATCCATCAAAGGGCAGGTGTACGCAGATTTTGTAGCAGAACTTTCGCCCGGAGGTGAGCAAGAGGTGGAAGCGAGTTCGCAGTGGTTGCTCTCGGTTGATGGCTCTTCCAACCAGCAGGGGAGCGGTGCGGGAATAGTCTTGGAGGGACCCGACGACATACTGATCGAGCAGGCCCTGCGCTTCGCCTTCAAGGCAAGTAACAATCAGGCAGAATATGAAGCCCTGATAGCAGGAATGCTCTTGGCCAAGGAGATGGGCGCACAGAACCTCCTGGTGAAGAGCGACTCTTAGTTGATTACGGGGCAGGTGTCGGGTGAGTTCCAGGCGAAGGACCCACAGATGGCGGCGTATTTGAAATACGTCCAGTTGTTGAAGGGGGCGTTCAACGCTCTTGAGCTGATACATGTCCCGAGGGAGCAGAATGCCAGAGCTGACCTGCTCGCAAAGCTGGCCAGCTCAGGCAAGGGGGGTAGACAGAGGACAGTGATCCAGGAGACTCTCAAAGCTCCGCGTCGGTTCGTGGAAGACAACAGGGTGGATGTCCTCCAGATTTATACATCAAGGGGAAGGCCGAGGAGTCATTCCTCTTTAACCCAAGATACGCAGAGGGCGCCCCGCATCAACATGTACGCGGGTGTGCCTGAGGAAGAGCAGATGCAGGTATGTGTTTTGTCCAAGGGAGACACCTGGATGACACCCTATAAGCGATACCTGGCGGACGGGGCTCTTCCAGTGGACCCTGAAGAGGGTAAAAAAGTCAAAAGAAACGCCGCAAGATATACTTTGGTGGATGGGGTGTTGTTCAGGCACGATTTCACTCATCCTATCCTAACATGCGTCAGTGGCGATGAGTGCACCAGGATAATGGCGGAGCTACACGAAGGCATCTGCGGAAGCCACGTAGGGGGAAGATCCTTAGCCTCCAAGGTAATACGCGCAGGTTTCTTCTGGCCAACACTGAAAGAGGACTGCGCACGGCACGCCCAGCAGTGTAGGCAATGCCAAAAGCACGCCGACTGGCACAAGGCGCCGCCAGAAGAGTTGCGGTCCATTTACAGCCCGTGGCCTTTCCATACATGGGGAATTGACATCCTGGGCCCTTTCCCACTGGCAATCAGGCAGATGAAGTATCTGATCGTCGCCATCGAATACTTCACTAAGTGGATAGAGGCGGAGCCCGTGGCACAGATCACTGCGCATAAGGTACAGCATTTCGTGTGGAGAAACATTGTGTGTCGCTTTGGCGTACCTAGGCGCCTGATATCTGACAACGGGACCCAGTTTGCCAGTCAACAGTTGAGAAATCTGTGTGCTGAAGTGGGAATCAAACAGGTGTTTGCATCGGTTGAACATCCCCAGACTAATGGGCAGGTAGAATCGGCAAACAGAGTTCTGCTAAGGGGGTTAAAAAGGAGGTTAGAGAAAGCCAAAGGGGCGTGGGCGGAAGAGGTACCAAGGATCGTATGGGCGTATCACACCACGCCCAATCTTCTACTATGGAGACGCCCTTCAGTTTGGTGTACGGGTCGGACGCGATGATTCCAGTAGAAATACATGAAAGCTCACCACGTTTTCAAAATTTTGTGGTGGAGGAGTCCAATGAAGAGAGGCGGGTAAGCCTGGATCTGCTAGACGAGGCCAGGGAAGAAGCTAGAATAAAAGCGGAAGCGATGAAGAGAAGAGTAGAGCGGCAATATAGCGCTAAGGTAAAGCCGCGACAGTTTCAGGTTGGCGATCTAGTGATGAGGAAAGCTCACCCATACGAGTTGGAAAACAAGCTGTCTCCCAAATGGACCGGACCCTTCAGAGTTACTGAGGCTAAGGGCAACGGTTCGTACAACCTGGAGACTTTAGATGGAGGTCCTATCCCGCGCAGTTGGAATGTAGCCAACTTAAAATTTTATTTCAGTTGACTTATGTAAGCAGTATGTAACAATTTAGTTGAAGGGGACGCTCTTTTTCCCTCTCGGGGGTTTTTTAATGAGGTCACCCTAATAAAAGGAAAAACCAGTTTGAGAAAAAGAAGTGCCTTGGTTTTCAGCCTGTATCTTTCCTTGTTTGAAGTAATGTGATGCGCCGCCTAGGCCCTGGCGTCGCCAAGAAAGAAGGTGTCGCCTAGGTCATGGCGTCGCCCAGAAAGAAGGCGTCACCTAGATAGGGGCGTCGCCCTTGAGCAGGCATCGCCCAAGTGAAGGCATGCACCGTTGGAAGAACAGGACGAAAGGAAAGCGCGCAGTACATGAAGCATATGCAAAGTAAAGTGGCGTTGCAAAAAATCAAGTATGATATTGAAAAGTTGTTGTTACAAGCAATGTTCAATACAATGGGAGTAGTACAAACGGAGCAAACGCTACAAATCATGCAAAAATTCGAACAAGCCATTCCTCAGCGCTCATCAGAGTCATCACTGGAGGAAGGCGAAGCCCCTTTTCCAGCCCGCAGAGCTCGAGTAAGTCGTGCCCTCTTTTCTTGGTTTATTTTTGAACCTGCACCAGGGGAAAAGACGTGTTAGAGACACCATGAAGAAAGACAGGCACGGTCAGAAAGTAACGAAGGCCGAGTTTTCTAAGGCATTGGTTCTTACATATGTACTTCTCTAGAGTCCCAGCGTTGAACTCCAGGCTGATCACCGTGGCAGAGTCAAAACCTCCCGCCTCAGCAAGAATCCGGCAAGCTATTTGATCACTTGGAGCCAGCTTCTTGAGGGGTTTGCCTTTGAGGACCTTCTCCTCTCTCACCCAGTACAGCGGACACCCATCCAGAGCGTCGGGAACAAGATCAGTACGGCAGATCTTGAAGAACCGGCCTTTCCACCTGGTGAACGAGCTTTGGAAGGGTGTGAAGAGAACTCTCCCGGGTACATTGCTGAGAGTTACCCAGAGGTTGTGTCTCTGCCTCTTCACCTCAAAGAAGTGAAGAAAGAGGTCAACCGAGGGTGCACAACCCAGAAACCCGAAGAGAATGTCGAAGGCTTTGACAAAGGCCCAGCTGTTGGGGTATAACTGGGCCGGAGCAACGTTGATCTCCGTCAGCAGTTCCTTCTCGAACCAGGAGAAGGGTAAGCGGACTCCGATGGTCTTGAACACCACCTGGTAAAAGTAAAAGAAAGGGACCCCTTCGTTGGCCCGTTCGTCTCCACATACTGGCTCCCCCAGAGTGCAAGGGAGCACAGCGATGTCGTCGTCATGCCTCCTCACGAAGGCCCGGTGGTCATAGGAACACGAATCCCCTTTGTGCTCCCTTATGGCCCTGGTAGAGAGTAAGCATGAACACTCGTCAAGAAGTTCACTCGAAGCCCAAGGGTACAAGTCCTTGGGACGGACCCTGGAGGAAGCAGCGTGAGAAGACATTCTTTAACAAGATCAGGACTGCCAGAAATGCAAGAGTTGAGCGAGGGAGCGAAGGCTGGAACAACCCTTCGTCAGAGAAGAAAGGGTGCAAGAAGGAAGGGTGCAAGAAGAAAGAACGCAAGTAGGTTATGAAGAGTGAGAAAATGATGAGGATAGTTCCAGAGTTTGAAGAGTTAAATAAAGCGGTTAGAGCGCCAAACGACGCGAGTGGATGCACCGCACGATTGGTCCACGTGGCAGAAGATGGAAGGATTACCCTGGCACCACTGGTTAAAATCAGAAAACGTCGTATCAACAGAATATCCAGTGGTACGATGCGCCGTCGAAAGTGAGTCAGGGGCACAGCAGGAGTCAGAACTTAATGGAATGACTGAATGCCCCATCAACCATACAAGCAGCGCCACGTGGATCAAGTCGAATGACGGAACGTCCCATCAGCCATACAGGAGTTGCCACGCGGAGGGCACGGACAAAACCTTGAGCTCTTCACTGTCACCAAGCGTCGACCAAGGCAGGGATCAAAGTCAACGTCGAAGTAAAGGTAACGCCCGAGGCGTCGCCTGGAAGGACGCAAAGGGCGAAGCCAGCGAGAGACGTCGCAGGCGTCGCCAACCAAAATATCAGCAGGGTCGCCTCCCCGATACCCACAGGTAGGAAAGACTGTGGAGGCAGATGAAATCAGAGAAGGCCAAGTTAGTCACTGGCGTCGCCTCCCCGATACCCACAGGTAGGAAAGACTGTGGAGGGAGACGAAATCAAAGAAGGCAAAGTTAGTCACTGGCGTCGCCTTCCCGATGCCCACAGGTAGGAAAGACTGTGGAGGGAGATGAGACCGCCAAACGCCAGCGAATTGCTGGCAGGGCGTTCCCCGATACCTATGGGAAGGAAAGACCATGGAGGGAACAGACCCCCCCCCCAGAGCACTCGGCGTTTTAGACACTCGGGGACGATACGGTGCTGCTGTAGCAGGCCTCTCCTTAGGCGTGGGCGCCGGGCGTTAAGGATCAAGGAAAGGACCTTCCGGTATCAGAAACATCCCGTGGACGATACGGCGTCACTAAGTGAGCCTCTCCATGGGCGTGAGGATTGGCGTGTGACCTCTCCCGGGCATACAAGGCCATCTAACGAAGTGAAAGAAATAGGAAGAACACAGATAAAATAATCGTATATGGCAAAGACATAAAGGCAATCATACGAACGCCACAAATCAGTAACAAGAGTACGGATAGTTCAAAGAATTACAAGTTTTAACAGATAAAATAAAAAACGAAGGTAAAGTATAAAGTAGTTAAGCGTGAAGCTGAAGGTGGCGGGTGAGAGACAGCTGTTCAGTCTTCCAAGTCCATGGGCACGACCTTCCCGTCGACGACATGGTGAGTGGGGTCGCAGTTCAAAATATTGATGCCCGCGTTCTCGCAGGACGCCTGGGCCAGAGCCTCTTGGAAACCCTCCTCAAACGCCCCCGCCATCTCCCCAGTCAGTTCTTGGACCTCCCCCTCTAGTTCGGCAATCCAGGAATCCTTGGATGTCAATTGCTTCTCCAGAAATTCCTTCTCCACCCGGAGCTTATTAGCCTCGGCTTGTAGAAGGCTCAAAGCTTCAACCTTAGCAGTCAAGGCGTCTTCTTTTTCACCCAGCTTCTACCCCCAAGCAGCATCCAACTCATCAAGTTTTTTCCACTGCACCTCGGATGTGAGAGCCGCCTCCTGGAGGCCAATGTTTTGGATTTGATAGGAGGTGAGCGGCATGTGCCTGTTCCAGTTCTCGCGCGTACGCCTCAGCTCCCTCCCTGCCCTCATGGGCCAGTCTTAGCAGAGATTGGGAAGCTTCCTCCTTGAGTCCCCAGTTCTGCTTCTCCTCGTTCAACGCCACCACCTCTTGCCTCAGCTTGCGAAGAACCTCCCTCCCTTTGATAGCATTTCGAGCCTGAGTGCGCCACTTGATTGCCACCGCCAGGAAGGCCCCCATATAGTAAGGCATACCTCCCCCTTTTTGAGGATCAGTTGGCGTCATCCCTTCGGTGAAGCCCTGCGTCAACTCCCTATGAATGGAGCGAGGATTCCGGGGTTTGCGCGAAGTCGAGCCAGGGACTGATACAGGAGGGGCAGAGCCCGACGCTTCAGCTACGTCACGATGCGGCAACGGTGAAGGTGGGGGAACCAAGTCAATCCTTTCCTCTCGCTCCTCGTGGGCTGGCGGAGGCGGCGGTGAGGTGGCACTGGGAGGATCGTCCCTGAGAGAGTTTCCATCGCCGGGGGGCGCGGCGGGTGAGGCAATGAGACCCGTAGCCCTCCTCTTATGAGGAACCAGAGCAGAACCCGAGCCTTCACTGTCGGAATCCACTATCAACACCCTTTTTCCTTTGTTAGGACGCGCTGAGGCAGGGGTTGACGCCATGGCTAGCGGAACCGCAGCAATGGGAGAAGGAGAGGCAGATGGTGGAGAGATCGGCAGGGAAGCAACGGTGGGCACGTCGGAGGCTACGACGTCCCCACCTTCCTTGGTAGATTTCGCCTTCTTCAAAAATTGGGCAAGAGCCAGCCGTCTCGAGGAAGTCATCACTGAACCTGCAACAGCGAAAAATAGTAGGGTAAAGGTTGGTTCAGATGAAGCAGAGGGAAAATTCTATGGCCAAACACACGCAGATAACCCATAAACAATCAAGGGCAGATACCGAAGTAGGTAGAAAGCCCATGGGCATTGAATTCGTTCGCAATGAGTTTGGCGGTATCGAAGACTATCCCCAGTCCCGCCAAGGCTTTGCACACATCCCGGTCAGAGGGGGCAAGCTCATCCAAAGCCAGGGGCTTCATGGTTATGGGCTTATCCGTCCAGTATAGGGGAAAGCCCTCTAGGATGGTAGGATCGCGCTTGGTCGCACGTACCTTGAAGAATTTCCCCTTCCATCCTTTGAACGAATTTTGGAAGAGCGTAAGAATGATGCGCCCGGCGATGCCAGAAAAGCTCATCCATAGGCTCTTCCCTTGTTTCTTTACCTCGAAGAAGTGAAGAAAAACGTCCACAGAAGAGGGAACACCTAGATAGCCGCAGAGAATTTGGAACCCCCTCACAAAAGCCCAACTGTTGGGGTGGAGCTGGGCGGGAGCAGTGTTTATCTCTGTAAGTAGCTCTTTTTCGAAAGAAGTGAGGGGCAGACGCAGGCCCACCCTTTTGAGCACCATTTGATAGAGGAAGAAGAAGGGGCATCCCCAGTATCCCGTGAGTCCGCACAAACGGACATCCCAGGTCGCACCCGGCTTACCAGGACTTGAGAGTCGTGATTTTTGTGAAAGGCGTTGAAATTATAAAGCGCATGGTCCCCCCTGTGAGCCTCCACGTCCTCAACAGAGTTCAGGAGGGAACACTCGTCCAGAAGTTCGTCGGGAGCCCAGTCGTATTCGCCCTTATAATAAGACTTAGGGAGCGGGGGAGGCGCGACGGTCTTAGTTTTCGCCATCAATGCCAAAGCTGAAGATCAAAAGAAAAAGAAAGGGTTCAGAGAAAAGGGGTTTGGGAGAAGAAAAGGGAAAAAATGGAAGGACCCTATGAGCACCCTACCCACACGAGAACGAAGGGAAACGAGAGGAACAAAGAAGCATACAAACAATATCCAGAGAAATGCGGTAATATGGACAGTCCCAGGCAGTTCATACAGTAAAGAGAATCATCAAGGAGGGAAAAAACCGTACCTTTGGGGGCTGAAGGGCGTGGAGAGCGGAAGCACGAACGAACAGGGGTCGCAAGAGAAGGGATTTAGAGCAGATGAACAGTGAGAAAGGGCAGAGAAAGTGGATGTAACAGTAGTGGCAAGCGCGGGGTTTGGTAACTTAAACGTTACGAGAAGCGCGAGTGGCAACAAATGATAACCGTGTGATGATGCCACGTGTTGCAAGATTAAGCGCTCAAAGGGAGCGCAAGAGGTTCTTAAAGACGACCGCACGATGCGCCACGTGGCACGTAATTAAGCGCAACTTCAAAAGACATTATTTTTCCCATTTCAGGGATGTCCAATCAGCCATTAAGAATACCTCTGTGGTTCAGAAAGTGTCACGTCAGTAATTCGAAAAATTGCTGAGTCAGCAGAGAATGACGCGTCATCAGGAGGGCACGTGGACGGCGTGGGCGAGGCTTTAGTCTTTGCGCTGAAGACAAGTCTTCGGCTTAAGACTGGGGGGCTTGTGTACCGTCCCGTATCCGGGCGTTGACTAAATCAAGGTCAAAGTCAACGGTTGAAGAGTCAAAGTCAACGCAAGGCGTCGCCTAGGTGGAGAGTCGCCAAGTGCCAGCATCGCCAAGAGGAAGCGTCGCCAAGGCAAGGCGTCGCCTAGGTGAAGGCGTCGCCCAGGTGAAGGCGTCGCCCAACTAGGGCGTCGCCAGATCAAACAGTGTAAAAACAAGGCAATCAGTGTGGTTCCCCGATACCCATGGGTAGGAAAGACCATGGAGGGAGCGACACCGTGGGAAGGCCTCAAGTCCCGATAGCTCGGGAAAGTGATAAAGAGAATGAAAAGGTGGCTTCAAGGCCATAGTGATAGCATCAGGGTAGGGTAGCCTGACTCGTGAAGTACCCCTGCCGCCCCAGAGACGCCTTCGGGACAAATACGACCCAAGAGGAAGGTCACGCCCAGGGTAACCGGGTGCAGGGTGCGAGAGGAAGGCAGATACGCTCTCAGAGTGAGTGACTAGATGATTGGGCGCATGAGTTGGAACCCAAAAAGTCACCCCTAGCGCAGTAGCACTCCCAGCAGGAGGACTCACACGTAGAAACGTCCCCAGGTGGGCAGAAGCGCCCCCAGATGGGGTCATGGCGTCGTGAGGCCCTTCACGTGTACAACAGCCAGATCAGAATGAAAACACCCCTTGGTCAGGTGCCAGGTAATTAAAGTCATTCAATACAGTTTCCGTTTCGAGCGTTCAGGCACTATGATGGCTCCCAAGCGTTTCAACGTCTTAAATGCGCTACGTTTTCTAATTAAACGCTTTAATGAGTGCGTTACGTTTGTGATTAAAAGCGCTTTAAGGCGCTTTAAATGCTTGGGAGGTTTAAATAGCGCGGGGAATGTTGGAAACGGGGTTCGAACTTTCTGCAAATTTACCAGAGCTCTATAGTTGCTTGCTCGTGTCTCGTCAGTGACGAACAAGGGACTGGGAGATATTTTTGCCTGAAAGAGAGAACACAGATACACAGTATACAGTTATTTCTTACCACCTTCAGAGTGCCATACGCGGTGCTCAGAGACGTAGGTGAACAGTTTTGGTGTTTCTTGCTGGCTGACTTGAGCGTCGGAGTGCAAACGGCCGCTAGGGCGCCTCTTTGTCCTCTTTTTTGCAGGAATCCACAGGTAACCAGTGGGAAGGAGTCCCTAGCTGACGGTTGAGATCGCACACGAAGACGTCCCGGTCAACCGGACGGAACAGGTTTAATTTGAGGCGATATTTTGATTTGGTGGCAAACAGCTCCTCTAGATCAGCTGTGTGCTGCCCTCTCTCGTGTGAAGTCACGACCATGTCATCTACGTAGGCCTGCACGTTCCTTCACAGCATGGGTGCAAGGACCTTGTCCATCAGCCTCTGGTAGGTGGCGCCTGCATTCTTCAGCACAAACGACATCACCTTGTAACAATAACTGCACGTCTCCGTCATGAACGCCGTTTTGCTCTCGTCCCTGGGATGCATCTTGATCTGATTGTAACCTGAGAATGCATCCAAGAAACAAAGCATCTTGCAACCCGAGGTGCTATGCACTAATGCGTCGATGTTGGGCAGTGGGTACGAATCTTTGGGGCATGACTTGTTCAGATCTGTGAAGTCAACGCACATCCTCCACTTCCCATTTTCCTTCTTTACTAGAACTACATTGGCCAGCCACTCAGGGTATTGTATCTCCCTGATGTGCCCAGCGTTTAGAAGCTTATGTGTCTCCTCATTCTCTGTCGCACAGGGCGAACCTTGGCGTCCATGGTAAGACGGTGGCACAAGAAATCTGGGTTGATGCCTGGCATGTCTGCCGCAGTCCACGCAAATGGATCTAGGTGTCGCGAGATCACCGCAACCACCTCCTCTCGTTCTTCCTAGCTCAAGAAGCGTCCTAGTTTGAACACCTTACCCCCTATCTGCCTTTCCACTAGGTTGTCTTCTGGTCGGGGTCGCTCGTTCTGCACATTCTCTGCAAGAGACTCATTCATGGAGTCCTCTTCCATAGGCGTCGCCCCAACGGATGCATCGGGCATCGCCTCCTCTGGCTCTTCTTCTGCGGGCGATGCCTCTCCTTATACTCCTTCCATCGGCGAGGCATCGCCGTTTCTTCCTTCTGTATGTGCATCTTCTATAGGCGCCGCCCCTGCAGGTGTGGACTTCGCAGGCGTCGCCTCTTCCAACGGGCGTCGCCTCTTCTAACTCCATTTGCGAATCTGAAACGAGTGGTCGCTCAATCACCATGACCACGCCTCTCCTTGTTTTTAGGCTATTTTCATAGCACTTACGAGCCTCTTCTTGATCTGACTTGATCACGATCACCTTGCCACTAAGATCTGGTAGCTTCGTCTTCATGTGGCGCGTGGAGGACACCGCCCTTAATCTGTTCAAGGCAGGTCTGCCTAACAAAATGTTTTAAGCTGAGTTGGCGTTAACCACCAAGTACCGGATGCTTTAAGTGCGCGACGCCGCTCCATCAGTGAACGTCGTTCTCAGCTCCAGGTAGCCACGTACCTCCACTGGGTTATCTGCAAACCCATACAAGCATCCAGTATAGGGTCTCAAAAGGTCGGGCGACAACTGTAGCTTATTGAAGGTCGACCAGAACATGACGTCTGCAGAACTGCCTTGGTCGACGAGGACCCTATGTACCTTTCTTCCCGCTGTGAATACTGAAATGACCACTGGGTCATTATCGTGTGGGACGACATCCCGTAGGTCAGCCCTTGTGAAAACGAGGTCTGACTCCCACGGGTCGTCTGGAAATTCCTCAGCAACTGAACTTACTGACCTCACATATTTCTTACGTTGAGAGGCAGTGAGTCCTCCTCCGGAAAAGCCACCAGAAATGGTGTGTACTTCTCCGTGAGTTGGCATTTCATGCGCTGGACCGTCCTCTGGTGTCGCCGTGGCTGTGGTCGTCATGGACCCAATGAGATAATCTTTCAAAAAACCATTTTTCACAAGCTCATCCAACTGATAGCCAGAGCTAAGCAGTTGTTAATATGGTGTCCGAATGCCTCGTGAAATTCACACCATAATCCCTTGTGAGGTCCCAGTATCTTGTCAGACTTCACCAGTGGCCTCAACCTGTCAGCTATGTTGGGCACAACGATGAGGTCTTTAAGTTCAACCATAAAGTTGTGCCTTAGAAGTCTATTTCCCTCTCTCCTTGCTTCTGCTCGACCTCTAGGTTGGGTCCTCCTTGCCTCGTATGTGCACTTCCTGTCTTAGTTCTTTCTCTCCGTGGTGGCTTCGTGGACCCTAGCGGGTTGTGTGCGCATTTGCGCTCTTGGGCGTGTAGGTGCAGCTGTCGTGCACTTCTCGTATGCCTCGCCCTCAGAGGCAATGTGTTCTACCGCTCGACGCCTTACTTCAGCGAAAGTCTTGGATTCGTGACTTGCTGAAAGACCTAGGACACACCCCTTTCCTGAATGCGTACACGATCATGGGTTCGTCTGTGGTACCCACCTTCACCACCTGCGCCCCGAAGCGGCTTACGTACTCTTTCAAGGTTTCACCTTGATACTGCTTCACGTCGAATAGGTCGTATGAAACTGGGGTTGGGGCCCTGTTGGCTAAATACTGCTCTCTGAATAGCCGCGTGAAAGACGTGATGTGACCCTCTGGGAGGCTGATGAACCAATCCATGGCCACCCCAGTCAAAGGGCTCATAAAGAGCTTGCACCTTACGGCATCAGAACCGCCTACCAGCATCATCTGTATGTGGAACACAGTGAGGTGCGCCTCAGGATCCTCCATCCATGTGAAGGTTACTTTGGGCCCCGTGAATGTGTTGGGGATTGCTGTCTCTAGGATCGCCTGTGAGAATGGTGTTGAGAATTCTCTGGGTGGGGTGGCAGTCTCAGGCTCATCTACGTCGCGCCATCCACGGCGTAGCTCCTCGTTGGCGCCGTGAAGCTCATCGTTTCTCGCCTGAGATGCTGTGAGATCCGCCTGCATGCGCTCTTGCTCCGCTTTCCAAAGTCAAAGTCAACGTATGGTGGGACCCTTCGAGGGGTCCAAGGAAGAAAGTCAACAGATTGACCACTTGAGGCATCGCCAAGTTAAGGCATCGCCAATGGGAGGCGTCGCCTCGCTAAGGCGTCGCCAAAGAAAGGCATCGCCAGGTTGAGGCATCGCCAAGATAAGGCATCGCCGAGCTAAGACATCACAAGGAGGCTTCAGGCCTCGACGGTTCAGAGCAGTAACAAAGAGAAGAGAAAGGTGGCTTCAAGGCCATAGTTCTAGTACCAGTAGGGAGTAACCTAACTCGTGAAGTACCCACGCCACCTCAGGGTGATCCCCGAGATAAATATGACCCATGAAAGGGTCATGAGAGTTCAATGACGTATCAAATGTTTTAAGGCACATTTTTATACGCTTTCAATGCACTTTAACGCAATTTAACTACAGAAGGTGTATAAAAAGGGGCCTTGGGATATTTGAAGGGGATCCGAGTTTTGACCTAATGCTCGCAATTTCACACAAAACACAAACCCTGGTTGTTTTCGCTGCGCACCCACTGTGTGTACAAGACGATTAGGGAAACACAGTTTTAGTCACTTAGTTATTTCTGACCACCTTCAGAGCATTCGTTTATGGTGTTCCGATACGGAGGTGCGTCACCTGGTCAACCGGCGGGAACAGTTTTCGGTCCCCACATATGCACATGTCTTAGCCTTAGTGGCAGGGAAACTCAATCGTTTTGAATTCCCTCATTTTATTCAAAACTTAGCTCTAGAGGCCCCAAAAAACCCCTAAAACGCTTCACATTTTTGTATCCTTTTTCTCTCATCGCTTAGAGCTCCACGCTCTCTTCTCATTTCTCCAAGATTCTTTCTTCAAACCTCGAAAGGTACCCCTTTTTTTATTTTTCGACTTACTCATCCTCTGTAATTGCATGTTCTGCTTAGATCATCACCTGTTTGCAGCCGTTTAAACTTATACTCATTATTGATCATTCATATGTTTCGCACGTTATCGTTTGGATCCTTAAATACGTGTTAAGGTTTTGCTTCCCTATTTTTCTATATAAGCTCATACTCGTTTGCTTGTTTCCATACTGTGTTGGGTCTGAGTTTACTTTTATGCTTTCTGCGTGTGACTACGTTTAGATGCAACCTTCTATGGATTACAAATCCCTGTATCCTTGGGCATCGTCGAACCTCCTCTCCAGAAACTCTTCCTACACTTCCCATGAGAAAATAGTAACCCTTAGGAAAAGTAAGTTCCATTTCAGCAAAGAGGATGATTGGATTTTCCTAGATCCCTGTGCGGTAGATGAGCCAGTGAGTTGTGATGAAACTATTTCCCCCATCAAACCCTTTTGTTATTTCTACGCCACGATTTTTAAGAGAGTCCTTCTTTGTCTTCCTCTATCCGTTTTTTTAAAAAGAACTCCTAACTTAGCTTAACGTAGCTCCTATCCAGCTACATCCCAATAGCTGGGCATTTGTTCGTGCCTTTTCAATCCTTTGTGACCAGCTCGGTGTCCCACCATCTGTAGACGTGTTCCTTTACCTCTGTAAGAATTGATGGCTTAAACAAGAGGGGGGTGAATTGTTTGTCAATGATTTTTGTAAAGATTGATTAAGAACGAACCTTTATCAAACAATCGCAGATAAGAAATGAAGGAAAGCCATCAACCAATGATACAAAAATTGTTTTCAGAATTTTAACCGATTGAAATTGCGCTTTAATTGGTTGTTTATAACAGCAGCAGAAATATAATTAACATAAACATTTATAAGGAGATAGAGATAGAAAGATTTACACAAAGAGTTTTATACTAGTTCACTCAACCTTAAGCTACATCCAGTTCTCAGAACAACCTCTGAGTTCCACTAGTAATCAAATCCAGATTACACCAACACACCACAAAGAGGTGACCTTGAAAACCACAAGACCCACTCACCCTCTTTGCAACACCAAACACATCATGTAAGAACACTTTCTGACTTTGCAGGATTTCACACACACTTACAGTTAATGAAAGTACAATTACAAGAACCTTGAATGGATAGAAAACACCTAAGATTACACAAACCAGGAAGCCCTATGATCAGATTTCGTACCAGTGCAAAGCTTAACAACAATCTTGCAAACCTTTTGACAACTTCTTTCAGAAAAAAATCTCAATTGCTATTTCAAACTTTGTAATAACTTGTATTTGTTTTTAAAGAAAGGCTATATTTATAGCACTTGAAATCCATCCGTTCAAGGCAGCATTTAATGAGCAAAAACAGTTTTGATCACACCCAAAATAGAATAATAGGTTTTCAAAAAACTATTATGAAAACACACAATCAACCGATTGAAATCACAATTTAACCGGTTGAATTGGTTAGGCAGTTACATAACCAAGTCAAAAATAGTTTTAAAACCTCCAAGCTAGCTAGGTGACAAACAACCGATTATTTCGATAATTCAACCGGTTGTTTTTACCTTTGCTTAGAAAAACACTTTGCTTTTTAAAACAGATTGGGCAAGCTTTGTGCAAGTGACAAAAACTGATCTTTACATGGATTCTAAACATTCTAATCTAAACCCAAACCAAAACCAGCAAGGCTTCAAGCTTCATCTTGGATTTGAAACATCAAAGCTCCCATGATCTACAATCTCCCCCTATTTGATGGAGACAAATCCTTGGGATGCTTTGAGGAATGTTCTTGTTAAGAATTTTTACAACCTGCATTCATGAGCAAACATAGAAACACAACATAATCTATTCCATCCAATCAGGCACCAGAAACCAATTCCCACTAGGTGATTTCCAAAGAGGAATGTACCGCCCTGGTGGTCGGGTGTGATGACGTGGCATCCTGCTACAATGTAGGCGTGTTGACAAGGCGCCAGGTTGGCGGATGGGAAGGAAGTCGGGAGGCACGTGTAGTCGCCAGTTGTTAAGTTGGCGTGTTCCGATTTCCAGCTTACCAGAATAGGCGATCGCCAGGTTGAAGATGAAGTCGCCAGATGCAGACCCAGGCGACCAAGCAGTCGGAGATCGCCAGAACAAGCACATCGCCGAAGATGAAGGAGAAGCAGATTATGAAGGCGGCCGGCGAGACCACAGGGAAGGTGTATGAAGGTCCTAACTCGCCAGTTTCAGTAGAGATCGCACTCCTAAGTTTGCTATGCACTGGGCAGTACCATGCATACGTAACTTAGCCAAAATGAGAGCAGAAGCGGCGCCAAGTCAGGGAGCCTCCAGATGATGGCACGTGTACAGTTGGATGCGAGCCACGTGTCCAAGTCTGTAACTGCCAGGAGAGAGAAAACCACCAGGTATATAAGAGTTCTTAACAGACTTTCTGAGGTACGCACGTTCAGTTCATACACTTTACGCTTGCGAGTGACAGAGCTGTTTGTGAGAGGATTTGCACGGTTCTAGTTCTTAGTATTTGGTGATACCGTCACTGACTTGAGCGTCGGAGTGCGATCGGCCGCAGCGGCGCCGTGTCGTTTCTTTGCAGGTTCTTGAAGTAGATCCAGGGGAGGAACGAAGGTGATAAGCGGTGCGCACGTCGATCCTTTGATGAGGCATTCTCCAGCGTTCCGGTCAACAGGGTGGATCATCAGGCGCCCACCGTGGGGCCGTGTAAAACTTGCTCCCATCCACAGCGTGAGTTCGTGGAAGTTTTCGAGGTTTCCTGCGCGGTTGTGTGCTGGTGCAACCATCGTTCGCAGTTTCTTTGAGTTTCGTTCGGTGAAGTTTGCGTTTTGAACCGTTCGTTTGGCTTTTCGATCGGTGGATTCGAGTTCTTTCGTTTGTTTGGTTGATTCGCGGGGAAACGGTGGTTTTTGGTGAAGCTGTGGTTTTCTTCGAAGGTTTGCGGTGTTCCTGGGTTCTTGCGCGGTTTCTTGAGTTTTCTCCGATTGATCGCTGATTCGATCGTGGTTGAAGTGTTATTTGCTGTATTTCTGTGGTTCACTGAAGTTAATGAGAAAAATGAGAAGCAATCGCTCCAGTCCCGTGGCGCCTGTCGCTGCTGAAGGCGACGCCGCCATGACCATGGCGCAGATGGCAGAGATGATGCGCTCGTTGCAGGCAACTGTGGAAGCCTCGCGCGTAGAGCAGGCAAGGATACATGAGGACCTGGTCGCCTCTCGCGCCAGGAACGAGGAGCTCAGCAAGGTAGCTGAGGAGCTGCGTCGAGCTCTTCAGGAGCAGCAGGGACGTTCTTCTGCTGAAGAGGTGGCACCGTCGACGCCACCTTGTGTGTTCCCAATGCCTTTTGTTCAGGCGATTACCGACACGCCAATTCCCACGAGCGTGGTTCCGGTTAAAGCCGTTTTTACCGGCGTGGAGGATCCAGAGGCTCATCTGACCACGTTCCACACGCAGATGATGCTGTCGGGAGGGTCAGACGCCGTCTACTGCAAGATGTTCGTGAGCACGCTCCAGGGAACGGCGATGGAGTGGTTTGTGAGCCTGCCTAATGGCCACATAACCAATTTTCAACAATTCTCGAAAATCTTTGTCGAGCAGTACATTGTGAATAAGGCACCGCCGAGGGTGTCCTATGATCTGTTTGATATAAGGCAGTACCATGGGGAGTCCCTCAGAGACTACCTCAATCGCTTCGGAGCGCAGATGGTCAGATCGCCGGCCAAGGATGAAGAAATGCTGGTCTATGCCTTCAAGAAGGGCGTGCAGCCAGGGCCATTCTGTGAGGCCTTGATCAGGGCTCATCCAGCGACGTTTGCTGAAGTCAGGCGACTTGCGGTGGCCCACATCGCCGACGAGAGTGAAGTCGCCGAGAAGAGAGGCAGCGTGGCTCCCGCCAGACCACGCGCACAGACCAGGATCCAGCCGCAGAGGGTGCTGGAAACGGCGGCGGCCAGGAAAGACCAAAGGACTCGCTATCCTTACGATAGGAGAAATAAGGGAAGAAGCCAAGCGCGCCAACTACCAGCACGCCAACAACCAGCACACTGGGAATACAATCGCCCGCCTAAGCACAAATTCGTCATGGGACTAGCAGACCTGATCGCTATCCCTAACATATCTGCTAGGTTGAAGGCGCCTGAGAAGGTGGGCGACAAGGTGCTGGGGTCAAAGCCGGACGCCTGGTGCGAGTTCCACCAGTGTTTTGGCCACAACCTGGACTCGTGTTTGTCTTTAGGATACCAGCTCGATGATCTGGTTAAGAGCGGGTTCCTAAATGACTATCTGCTGGACAGGAGGACGGGGGGAGCATCGAGTTCCCAGCCAGCAGGTGGAGAAGCCCAGCAACACGAGATGCCTATCCATGGGGAGATCCACACCATTGCAGGGGGTTTCTCCGGTGGTGGATGCACCGCATCGCAGAGGAAAAAGTACGCGCGATCGGTGATGGCAGTGGACATGTTTGAAGATCACTCGCCGGAAGTGGACATTACGTTCACAAAGCAAGATCTTCGAGACGTTGTGCCCCATGACAACGATCCCATAGTTATTTCGTTGATCACAGCGGGAAGGAAGGTCCACAGAGTTCTGGTGGACCAAGGAAGCTCGGCAGACGTGATGTTCTGGCCGACTTTCACGCAGCTGGAGTTGCCCCTTGACCAGCTAAGGCCCTATGGAGGGTGCTTATATGGGTTCGCTGGTGACCAGGTGGAGGTCAGGGGGTACATTGAGCTGAGAACCACGTTTACAGATGAGGCTGGGTCGAGGACGGAGAAAATGAAGTACCTCATCGTAAACGCCCCTTCAGCATATAACATCCTGTTGGGTAGGCCCACTCTTAACAGGATAGGCGCCATTCCATCGACTCGGCACATGAAGGTGAAGCTGCCGTCCATGGAAGGGGTGGTGATCACGATCAAGTCGGATCAGAAAGAAGCGAAAAGGTGCTATGAGAATAGCCTGAAAAACAAAAGATCAGTGAGCTATGTAACAACCACCCCACCTCCCGGCGTGAAGCCCAGACCGCCGGTATCAGAGGAGGCCGCCGGAAGGGATGTAGAGATGATAGACGCTGAGCTGGGGGAGAGGAATGCTGGCCTGGAGGAGGAAGAGGCGCGGAATCGCCCCGAGGAAGCGAGAGAACTGGGAATCGCCAAGGCGGTGATCGCCAGAGAATCCAGGCCCAAACCTGTCGAGCAGTGGCTCGAGAAGGAGATCAGAGGGAAAGTTTTCAAGCTCGGAAGATCTCTGGGGGTCGATCTCCAGGACCAGATCGCCAAGGTGATTGAGCGGCATCTGGACGCGTTTGCTTGGTCCGCTTCGGACATGCCCGGGATCGATCCCGACTTCTTGTGCCATCATCTGGCGATGGACAACATGGTGAGACCAGTGCGACAAAGGAGAAGAAAGTTCAACGAGGAGAGGAGGCAGGCGATCAGGGACGAAACCCAGAAACTCCTCGCTGCAGGCCACATCAGGGAAGTCCAGTACCCTGAATGGTTGGCAAATGTCGTACTGGTGAAGAAGAGTAACGGGAAATGGCGCATGTGCGTCGATTTCACCGATCTGAATAAAGCTTGCCCAAAGGATTCGTATCCTTTACCAAGCATTGATGCCCTGGTTGATAGTGCTGCTGGGTGCAAGCTGTTGAGTTTCCTGGATGCCTTCTCGGGCTATAATCAGATCAAGATGCATCCCATGGACGAAGAAAAAACAGCCTTCATGACGGAGAGGTCGTGCTACTGCTATAAGGTCATGCCGTTTGGGCTGAAGAACGCGGGGGCCACGTACCAGAGGTTGATGGATCAAGTACTTGCACCGATGCTGGGAAGGAACGTGCAAGCCTACGTCGATGACATGGTCGTGACCTCGCAGGAGAAGAGCAAGCACGTTGCAGACTTGGAAGAATTGTTCACGACGATCGCCAAGTTCAAGTTAAAGCTTAACCCGGAGAAATGCATTTTCGGCGTGGAGGCTGGAAAATTTTTGGGTTTTCTCTTGACTGAAAGAGGAATAGAAGCTAACCCGGACAAGTGTGCCGCCATCTTGGCGATGAGAAGCCCAGCTACAGTAAAAGAGGTCCAGCAGCTAACAGGTCGGATGGCAGCCCTATCTCGCTTCGTGTCAGCTAGCGGAGAAAAGGGGCATCCCTATTTTCAGTGTCTGCGGCGCAATAACAGGTTCGCTTGGACGAAAGAGTGTGAGGAAGCTTTCGTCAAGCTGAAGGAGTATCTGGCGAGCCCGCCGGTTCTGTGCAAACCGCTGGCGGGGATCCCTCTCAGGTTGTACTTCGCTGTGACTGAGAGGGCGGTGAGTGCGGTGCTCGCCCAGGATCAAGATCAGGCTCAGAAGCCCATTTATTTTGTGAGCAAGGTGTTGCAGGGCCCAGAAACGAGATATCAGGCCCTGGAGAAGGCTGCGCTAGCTGTGGTGTTTTCGGCGAGGAGGTTGCGCCACTACTTCCACAGTTTCACAATACTGGTGATGACTGACCTGCCCATCCAGAAGGTCTTGAAGAAACCTGACGTTGCGGGAAGAATGGTGAAGTAGGCAGTGGAGTTGTCAGAGTTTGACATTAAATATGAGCCTCGAGGCCCGATCAAGGGGCAAATCTTTGCAGATTTTGTGGTCGAGCTCTCATCAGAGGCGACGCGGGTTGAAGGAGACGATTTCCGTTGGGTACTCTCGGTGGATGGATCGTCGAACCAGCAGGGTAGCGGTGCTGGAGTCATATTGGAAGGACCCAACGGTGTGCTGATCGAACAATCGTTGAGATTTGCCTTCAAAGCCAGCAACAATCAAGCAGAGTATGAGGCGCTGATCGTCGGGATTTTGCTGGCCAAAGAGATGGGAGCCAGGGTGTTAATGGCTAAGAGTGACTCGCTGCTAGTCACAGGGCAAGTAACAGGCGAGTTCCAGGCTAAAGATCCACAAATGGCGGCTCACTTGGCGTATGTGCAGGAATTGAAGAGTTCCTTTGCCTCTTTTGAAGTAGTACATGTGCCCCGAGAGCAGAATGCCCGAGCTGACTTGCTTGCTAAGCTCGCCAGCTCAGGCAAGGGGGGTAGGCAGAGGACGGTGATTCAAGAAACTCTGAAGACGCCGAGGGCATTTGTAGCAGATCACCTGGTCCTTCAGATAAGCAGGTCGACGGAGAGAGCAGCGAGAAGCCATAAGTCTTTGACGCAAGAAACTCTGAGATCGCCGAGAATTAGAGCATGTCGAGGAGAGAAGGTGGACGTGATGCAGGTCTGCGCCGCCCATGAGCCAGACACTTGGATAACACAGTACAAGCGGTGCTTGGCAGATGGCCTCCTCCCGCTAGATCCAACAGAAGCTAGGAAGGTAAAGAAAAATTCCAGCAAGTATACATTGATTGATGGCGATCTGTACAGGTTTGGGTTCACTCACCCGCTCCTGGAATGTATACACGGCGAGAAGTGCACGAGAATTATGGCAGAGCTCCACGAAGGTATATGTGGAAGCCACGTCGGGGGTCGAGCTCTGGCCGCGAGGACTCTCCGTGCAGGCTACTACTGGCCATCCATGAGAGAAGATTGCAAGAAATATGCCCAATGTTGTAAACAATGCCAGCAGCACGCCGATTGGCATAAGGCACCTCCCGAGGAGTTGAAGTCGATCTATAGCCCTTGGCCGTTTCATACTTGGGGAATCGACATCCTGGGACCTTTCCCGCTGGCGATCAGGCAAATGAAGTACTTGGTGGTGGCGATTGAGTACTTCACCAAGTGGATTGAAGCAGAACCAGTGGCCCAGATCACCGCACACAAGATCGAAGGTTTTGTATGGAAGAACATCGTGTGCCGGTTTGGAGTGCCTAAGCGCCTGGTGTCAGATAATGGGACGCAGTTTGCAAGCCACCTGTTGAAGAAGCTTTGCGAAGGGGTGGGAATTCAACAAGTGTTTGCATCCGTCGAGCACCCTCAAACAAATGGCCAGGTGGAATCAGCTAATCGGGTGTTGTTGAGAGGTTTGAAGAGAAGGCTTGAGAAAGCCAAGGGAAGTTGGGCTGAGGAGGTGCCCCGCATAGTCTGGGCGTACCACACCACCGAGCAGTCAGGAACCCATGAGACCCCGTTTAGCTTGGTCTATGGGTGTGACGCCATGATTCTGGTGGAGATCCAGGAGAGCTCGCCGAGATTCCAGAACTTCGTAGAGGAAGTTTCGAATGAAGAGAGAAGGTTGAACCTGGATCTGCTGGATGAAGTCAGGGAAGAGGCGAGGCTGAAGGCTGAGGCGGTGAAGAGGAGGATCGAGCGAAGATACAACTCAAAGGTGATGCCAAGGCAGTTCAGAGGAGGCGACTTGGTGATGAGGAAGGCCCACCAGTACGAGATGGAGAATAAATTGTCACCCAAGTGGACTGGACCGTTCAGAATAACCGAGGCGCTCGGGAACGGGGCCTACCGCTTAGAAACGCTGGAAGGAGGGGCGATCCCTCGTACCTGGAACGCCACACACCTGAAGTTGTACTATAGTTAAGAGCTTTGTAAGTAAAGACAAACACAAATGTTATATTACAATGTCTCTGTTAAAACAGTTTCAAGGGGGCACTCTTTTTTCCCTAAGGAGGGTTTTTAACGAGGCCACCCAATAAAAGAAGAGTTTTTGAAGAATAAGGTGTTTTCAGATTGCATGTGTGCTATTTTCAAAAGTTTTGAAGAAAGACCTTATCATTTGTACATGATTTAAGGCAAGAAAAGATATATCGCGTGCTTTCTAAAAAGTTTTAAGTCCTCATCGTTTTTCGGCGATTAGAGGCACCAGTTAAGTTTTAAGTCCTCATCGTTTTTCGGCGATTAGAGGCACCAGTTAAGTTTTAAGTCCTCATCGTTTTTCGGCGATTGGAGGCACCAGTTAAGTTTTAAGTCCTCATCGTTTTTCGGCGATTGGAGGCACCAGTTAAGTTTTTAAGTCCTCATCGTCTTTCGGCGATCGGAGGCACCAGATGAAAGACCTCAACGCCCTCGCGCGTCCTGAGGCAAGTAAAAGACCTCCTCGCCGTTGAGCGAGTGCAGGCGAGAAAGAGAAAAAGTCCTCCGTGTTTCTGGGAGCGAGAAGATGTAACTCCTGGGGCAATGTAGAGGCAAGTAAAAGACCTCCTCGCCGTTGAGCGAGTGCAGGCGAGAAAGAGAAAAAGTCCTCCGTGTTTCTGGGAGCGAGAAGATGTAACTCCTGGGGCAATGTAGAGGCAAGTTAAAGACCTCCTCGCCGTCGAGCGAGTGCAGGCGAGAGAAAGAAAAGGTCCTCAGTGCATCCAGGGGGGAGGAGATGTACACCCTGGGCAAGTTGAGGCACCAGATAAAGTCCTTATCGCCGTTGTGCGAGCTAAGGCCAGTTAAAGACCTCCTCGCCGCCAAGCGAGTGCAGGCGAGAGAAAGAAAAGGTCCTCAGTGCATCCAGGGGGGAGGAGATGTACACCCTGGGCAAGTTGAGGCGCCAGATAAAGTCCTTCTCGCCGTTGAGCGAGTTCAGGCGAGTAAAAAGTCCTTCTCGCCGATGAGCGAGTTCAGGCGAGTTGAAAGACCTTCTCGCTTACGTGCGAGCATAGGCAAGATAAAATCCTTCTCGTCTCGAACGAGTTCAGGTATGGCGAAGAGGGTGGAAGAAGCTTGAAAGGTGGCTAAGGTAGGTTCGAAGAGAACGCCTAGCCAGCCGGTCTTTTGCTCTGAAGTTCAGGAGGGCAAAGGAAGATTCCAAAGGGCGCTTCTACCCCAGATAAAGAAACGATTGCCAAAGCATGAGGCTAGGAAAAGCTGGTGTTACCAAGAGGTCTTGGCGATCGGGGAAAGTTCAAACGACGGCGAGAAGGTTGAAAGGCTTGTTTGATAAAGCAGGACGAGTGGGACGTTGTTTGAGCCAATCATTGAGTTACAATTCGTTGTTCGAAGGGTATTCTTGCGATAAGGTTAGTTGCCTTAAGAATACAAGTTGTTTAAAGTGATTATTGCTTAAGTTTGAATTGGCTCGAGGCAATTACGTCAAAAGTCGCGTTAGCAAAATCACTAAGTTAAATCCGACAAAGTTAAACATGCAAAGAGGGCTAAAGCGCTTAAAAGAAGTCAAGGGAGAGAATATCCAAGTTCAGCGATTGAAATAAGTATCTGTTCAAAACACATATTCACGAGTTCTTATTACAAGGTATATACAAGCGAATTTATAAAGTAGCAGACGGGGTGGAGTTGGTTGAGCCTTCGGCGGGAACGACCTTTCCATCTACTACTTCGTTGTTTAACGACACCATGCTGAGGTCGAGATCGGGGAATAGGCATGCGAATTGTTCCCGAGCGGCTTCAAATCCAGCAACCAGAATCTGAGCAGAGCTTAGCTTAAGTTCTTCAATTTGCCCTTGAAGTTCTTCAACCTGTTTTTTGAGCTCCTTGTTCTGCTGCCCCAGCTCTTCGACCTGTTTTCGGAGTTGTTCGTTGGTCTCTTGAGCATGGAGAAGGTCGTCAGCCACCTTCTTGGATTCTGTTTGAGCTTGGGTCAACTCGGCAGCCATCTTCCCTTTTTCCTTGTTAGCCTCGGTGAGATCAGCCATGGCGTCGTCCCTCGCTTTTTCTACCTGCCCAAGTAGCTTCTCGCGTTCGACCGACCTCTGCTCCAGTTTTTGCAACTTGGCGGCGTCAGCTTGAATGCGAGCCTCCAGGTCGCTCGCCTTGGTGCGGAGAGGCACGATCTTGCTTTCTAGCTCGACTTTCTCTTGGGCAAGATCATGAATTTTGCGGCGAAGGTCAGCAGCTTCCTTGCGCGCCAGCCTGAGCTCGGTACTCAGGGCATCCTCCACTCGGGAGTGTTCCATTTCCGCGAGCGTCAGGCTGAATGACACCTTCTCCACCTCAACCTTCATAGTGCTATTTTCGGTCTTGAGGTTGTAGAGATCGTCTTGAAGCCTCCTGATGGAGCTCTCCACAGCCCTCGTTATGATCGATGGGATATCCTCTGCTATGGTTTTGAGTTTGGCAGTCAGAGGTTCCCACATCCTTGTGACTTCAAGGGAAAGGTTTGATGCTTGGAGAGGCGCCAGGGGGGCTTGTTGAGGGTTCTCGCCGCCACCTTCCTTAGCAGGATTTTCAGCGTTTGCTTCCTGGCGTGGCGACGCAATCGGGGATTCGGTAATTAGAATTGGAGAGGTGTGAGCAACCTCATCCCCGATTGGAACATTTTCTGCAGCTGAAGCGTTTGAAGGGGGGCCCCCTCCAGCTGAGATGTGTGGCGTAGAGGCACTTGGGGGGTCCTCCAGAAAATTTGGCTCTTGAGCCTCAGCTGCTGGTGGCGCAGTGGCCAGTGGAGTTGCTTGGACTGGTGATGAAGGGGCTTGTGGTGTCGGCGATGAGGGAGGAGGAGCAGGCGTTGATGGAGGTGTTGAGATTGGAAGAGGGGGTTGAGCAGGTGGAGAAGATGGTGCCACCCTCTTCCTTTTCGTGACAAGGCCATCCTCTGTGACCTCGTCGTCCTCTTCTTCCTCCTCTTGGACGATTTGGGGGGCTTTCCGTTTAGGCCTCTTAAGGACCAGTTTCTTGCGCTGGGTGGGTTCCTTGGGCGGTGATCGCCCACGAACGATGGCCTTCTCGACCGCCGAGTTGGGCACCGTCTGGGAACCGGTCGCCAACCCGTGGTTTCGGGCGAGCGCCTTTAAGTCGGCGAGCATGTTCTTACCCAACATGGTGTCTGCATGAAACGAAAATGCATGAGTTAGCTCAGAGAAGGAAAAGATAAGTGTATGAGGCAATGAATGAGGCAATGAAGCAGCAAGACAGGTATATGCAGAAAAGGTAAAACCAAAGTCTTGTGCGTGTCGCACAAGACGCCCAGAAGCAGTATCAGAAACAGTATCAGAAGCAGTATCAGAAGTAATGTTAAAGCAAAAGTGTAGCGTCCTAACCTATTTGAAATTCTAGCTGGTCCTCAAAGAATTCGAAGGAGATCAGGGTGGGGGTCAGGAATGTTATGTTGGCATCTGCCGCCCTCTTCCAGAATAGACAGAGGTCTCGGTCCAAAGCTCCCATGCTATCAGGACTTCTGGGCCTCCTGAAGCAGCTCTTGGACTCCTTTTTCCCCTTGTCCACCCAGTACAAGGGGAAGCCATCGAGAAGGGAAGTGTCTTTATCGTTTGCGCGTACTTGGATGAACTTCCCCTTCCAGTCTTTGTACGATTGCTGGAAGATGGTAAAAATGGATCTCCCAGCAATGGCATTCAGGCTGACCCACAGGCGGTCTCCTGGGTGCTTGGCCTCAAAAAGGAACAAAAACACGTCCACCGACGCGGGCAACCCCAGGTGGTCGCACGTTATTTCGAAGGCTCGAACAAACGCCCAGCTGTTGGGGTGAAGCTGGGCGGCAGCGATGTTGAGCTCGGTCAAGAGTTCCCTCTCGAATCGGGTGAGGGGAAACCTGAGCTTGACCTTCTTGAAGAATGTTGTGTAAACAAAGCAAAAGGGCCCGTCGGCGCTTACTTTGTCATCAGCGCACACTGGCAGAGCGGCGGGGCAAGGCAGCACCATCATCCTCTCGTCGTGCTCCTTGTGAAACGATTGATAGGCCTCGTCCCCCTTTGTCAACCGCAGAACTGCTCCCGCAGTGTTCACCGACGAGGTCTCCTTCAGAAGGGTTGGGTTAGCCCAGGGGTATAGAGTTTTGAAGTCTGGCAGAGGGACGGGGGCTCCTCCAGCATTAGGTGGAGTCGCCTGGGCCAGAGCAGATTGGGAAGATGCAGGCCTCTCAGCCTGCGAAGAGGAAGCGCCACGAACTTGCGTTGAGTCGTGTGCTTGCGAAGGAGGGTTTCGTGCTGATGGAGGGGGGTTCGGGGTAATCTTGGTGCGAGTCATGATGGCAGCTGCAAAGGAAGAAGAAAGGAAAAATAATCAGGAGGGTTACGAAGGCTGACTCGGTCACAGAAGGAAGGTGAAACGACGAACGAATGTGAGTTCGTTGCGACGATCGACAAAGCCCTAAGTTACGCAGAAGAGAAATGGAAAAAACGACCCACAGCGTATGCACCAGGCAGTTACAGGATGATGCAAATCGGTGAAAATGCAAGGAAACCCAGCAGATGAAGGAAAGTAGTTACCTTTCGATGATCAGGAAAACGGTGAAGGGAGATAGTGATCTGGAGTGTTGAAGAGCGTTGAGAGTTTTCGCAGAGGGAAGTTGGAGCGTTTGCAAGCACGAAGGAAAGTGATGGAACAGTGGAGCGTAAGGGGTTTAAGGGTTTTCGAAATAAGTTTAGGAAGCGCTAACGGCAGATGAAGAGAGCCGTTGATGAAGCCACGTGTCGAACGATGGGTGAAGGGTTTGGTGGAGCGTCAGAGCAGCAGAAAGTACAATCGCTTGGAATTCTGCGTCAGTGCCACGTAGATCGGTGTTAACGAAGGCTCTTTCAGTCTTTTCGCTAGACAAGTCTTCGCTTAAGACTGGGGGGCTTGTGTACCGCCCTGGTGGTCGGGTGTGATGACGTGGCATCCTGCTACAATGTAGGCGTGTTGACAAGGTGCTAGGTTGGCGGATGGGAAGGAAGTCGGGAGGCACGTGTAGTCGCCAGTTGTTAAGTTGGCGTGTTCCGATTTCCAGCTTACCAGAATAGGCGATCGCCAGGTTGAAGATGAAGTCGCCAGATGCAGACCCAGGCGACCAAGCAGTCGGAGATCGCCAGAACAAGCACATCGCCGAAGATGAAGGAGAAGCAGATTATGAAGGCGGCCGGCGAGACCACAGGGAAGGTGTATGAAGGTCCTAACTCGCCAGTTTCAGTAGAGATCGCACTCCTAAGTTTGCTATGCACTGGGCAGTACCATGCATACGTAACTTAGCCAAAATGAGAGCAGAAGCGGCGCCAAGTCAGGGAGCCTCCAGATGATGGCACGTGTACAGTTGGATGCGAGCCACGTGTCCAAGTCTGTAACTGCCAGGAGAGAGAAAAACACCAGGTATATAAGAGTTCTTAACAGACTTTCTGAGGTACGCACGTTCAGTTCATACACTTTACGCTTGCGAGTGACAGAGCTGTTTGTGAGAGGATTTGCACGGTTCTAGTTCTTAGTATTTGGTGATACCGTCACTGACTTGAGCGTCGGAGTGCGATCGGCCGCAGCGGCGTCGTGTCGTTTCTTTGCAGGTTCTTGAAGTAGATCCAAGGGAGGAACGAAGGTGATAAGCGGTGCGCACGTCGATCCTTTGACGAGGCATTCTCCAGCGCTCCGGTCAACAGGGTGGATCAAGGAACATCAGCCAAATTAGATGAGAAACCAGTCTACGTACAAAGGTGCAAACACAGACAATCAATCAGTTATTTCGCAGGAATAACCGGTTCAAATTTGTATAAGAGTTTCAACAGTTTTAAAATTTCAATTTTAAACTAGTTAAGCAGTTATAACAGCAATGTTCAAAGCAGTAATAAGTCTAGGTGATAAGAACATTACAGAACCCAATACTTCTCCCCCTATTTGTCTTATCAAATTGACTAAAGGAAGGATTAAAAACCTTGAGATAAAGCATGTATATCACTTTTCAACCGGTAATTTGAAAGGGTAAATCTTTTAGCTTCGTCATGAGTTTTTTAAAAAGCATCAAGCAATTGGAAATAACTTTCACATTTATTGGAAGAAGATGTACTTACATGGTTTGATCCTGATTCTTCTTTTTGCATAAGGCAGACCTCTATCTTGGTTTTTGAAGAAGATGAATCAGCAGAGGAGTCTTCCTTGTCCAGCCAAACATCCCTATTTTTCCTTTTTGAGTTAAAACCCAGACCACATTTTCCAAAAACAAACTTTTGAGATGCTAAAACATTCTCAAGATTTGATTTGACTTTTGCAATTATCTTAACAATATTCACAAGATATAAAACTTTCTTTTGAATGGATTCAAAATTTTTACAAAAAATTAAATCAAATCTGAAAGAGGAATTTTGATAAATCAGTTCAAAATTTTCAAAGTCAGAATTTAATTTGTGCAAATCATTTTCCAGAACTTTGATTTTCACTTTCAACTAGATGTTTTAACTTTTCAACCGGTTATTTGAAAGGGTTAATCTTTTAGCTTCTTCGTGAGTTTCTTGGAAAGTATCAAGCAGTTGGAAATAACTTTGACATTTATTGGAAGAAGATGTACTTACTTGGTTTGATCTAGATTCTTCTTTTTCCATAAGGCAGACATGTATCTTGATTTTTGAACAAGATGAATGAGCAGAGGACTCTATCTTGTCCAGCCAAACATCCACTATTTTTCCTTTCTGGGTTAAAACCCATACCATATTTCCCAAAAACACACTTTTAAGGCGCTAAACATTCTCAAGATTTGATTTGACTTTTGCAATTGTGTCAACAATTTTCACAAGATATAAAACCTTCTTTTGATGGGATTCACAATATTTACAAAAAATTGATTCAAATTTGCAAGAGGAGGTTTGATATACCAGTTCAAGATTTTCAAAGTCAGCATTTGATTTGTGCACATCATTTTCCGGAACTTTGATTTTCTCTTTCAACCAGTTGTTTTCACTTTTCAACCGGTTATTTGAAAGGGTTAATCTTTTAGCTTCGTCATGAGTTTTTTAAAAAGCATCAATCAATTGGAAATAACTTTCACATTTATTGGAAGAAGATTTACTTACTTGGTTTCATCCTGATTCTTCTTTTTCGATAAGGTAGACCTCTATCTGTATTTTTGAAGAAGATGAATCAGCTGAGGTCTCTTCCTTGTCAAGCCAAACATCCCCTATTTTTCCTTTTTGAGTTAAAACCTAGACCACATTTCCCAAAAATAAACTTTTGAGATGCTAAAACATTCTCAAGATTTGATTTGACTTCTGCAATTATCTCAATAAATTTCGCAAGAGATAAAACTTTCTTTTGAATGGATTCAAAATTTTTACAAAAAATTGAATCAAATCTGCAAGAGGAGTTTTGATAAATCAGTTCAAAATTTTCAAAGTCAGAATATAATTTGTGCAAATGATTTTCCAGAACTTTTATTTTCTCTTTTAACTAGATGTGTTCACTTTTCAACCGATTATTTGAAAGGTTTAATCTTTTAGATTCTTCATGAGTTTCTTGGAAAGCATTAAGCAGTTGGAAATAACTTTGACATTTATTGGAAGAAGATGTACTTGCTTGGTTTGATCTAGATTCTTCTTTTTCCATACGGCAGACCTCTATCTTGGTTTTTGAAGAAGATGAATCAGCAGAGGACTGTATCTTGGCCAGCCAAACATCCCCTATTTTTCCTTTGTGGGTTAAAACCCATACCATATTTCCCAAAAACACAATTTTGAGGTGCTAGAACATTCTCGAGATTTGATTTGACTTTTGCAATTGTGTCAACAGTTTTCACAAGATATAAAACTTTCTTTTGATGGGATTCACAATTTTAAAAAAAAAATTCATTCAAATTTGCAAGAGGAGTTTTGATAAATCAGTTCAAGATTTTCAAATTTAGCATTTGATTTGTGCAAATCATTTTCCAGATCTTTGATTTTCTCTTTCAACCAGTTGCTTTCACTTTTCAACCGGTTATTTGAAAGGGTTAATCTTTTAGCTTCGTCATGAGTTTTTTGAAAAGCATCAAGCAATTGGAAATAACTTTCACATTTATTGGAAGAAGATGTACTTACATGGTTTGATCCTGATTCTTCTTTTTCCATAAGGCAGACCTCTATCTTGATTTTTGAAGAAGATGAATGAGCAGAGGACTCTATCTTGTCCAGCCAAACATCCACTATTTTTCCTTTGTGGGTTTAAACCAATACCATATTTCCCAAAAACACACTTTTAAGGCGCTAAAACATTCTCAAGATTTGATTCGACTTTTGCAATTGTGTCAACAGTTTTCACAAGATATAAAACTTTCTTTTGATGGGATTCACAATTTTTAAAAAAAAATTGATTCAAATCTGCTAGAGGAGTTTTGATAAATCAGTTCAAGATTTTCAAAGTTAGCATTTGATTTGTGCAAATCATTTTCCAGATCTTTGATTTTCTCTTTCAACCAGTTGTTTTCACTTTTCAACCGGTTATTTGAAAGGGTTAATCTTTTAGCTTCTTCATGAGTTTTTTGGAAAGCATCAAGCAGTTGGAAATAACTTTGACATTTATTGGAAGAAGATGTACTTAGTTCGTTTGATCCAGATTCTTCTTTTTCCATAAGGCATACCTCTATCTTGGTTTTTTAAGCAAATGAAACAGTAGAGGACTCTTCCTTATGCAGCCAAACATCCCCTATTTTTGCTTAGTGGGTTAAAACCTAAACAACATTTCCCAAAAACACACTTTTGAGATGTTAAAACATTTTCAAAATTTGATTTGACTTTTGCAATTGTGTCAATAGTTTTCACAAGATATAAAACTTTCTTTTGATGTGATTCGCAATTTTTACAAAAAATTGAATCAATTCTGTAAGAGGAGTTTTGATAAAATCAGTTCAAGATTTTCAAAGTCAACATTTAATTTGTCCAAATCATTTTCCAGGACATTGATTTTCTCCTCCAACCAATTGTTTTCACTTTTCAACCGTGTACCGTCCCGGGGCGTTGACAAAAAGTCAAAGTCAAAGTCAACACATGGTGGGACCGCTCGAGGGCCCCAAAGAAGGGAAGGAAGGTCAACAAGTTGACCGCTTGGGTCATCGCCCAAGAAAGGCATCGCCTCGCGAAGGCGTCGCCCAAGAAAGGCGACACCAGGTATAGAAACAGTCAAGTTAAGATATCGACGGAGTTACCTCCTGATACCCATGGGTAGGAAAGACCATGGAGGGGACAACACCGTGAGGAAATCTCGGGCTCCGATGGCTCGAAACAGCAATGAAGAGAAGAGAAAGGTGGCTTCAAGGCCATAGTTCTAATACCAGTAGGGAGTAACCTCACTCGTGAAGAACCCGCGCCACCTCAGGGAGACCCCTGGAACAGATATGACCCATGAGAGGGTCACACTCGGGGGTGAACCAGGTGCATGGTGCAAGAGGAAGGTAGATACACTCCCAGGGTGAGTGACTAGAGGTTGGGGCGCATGAGTTGGCACCCACAAGCCACCCCACGCGCCAGAAGCACTTCGAGGAAAGAGGGCTCACGCAATAGAATAACCTTAGGTTGGGTTGCGGCGCTGAGGGACCCTCTGCGCTGAATAACGATCAAGTCAGAAAAGCACGTGGCAATCAGCACGTGCTCATTAAATGTTTCAGTGAAAGTTTGCCAAGGTATGCGCTAATTCAGTTAAGATTCGAACGTTCCAAGGAATATTTTATATGCTTTCAATGCGCTTTAACGCGTTTTAAACACGAGAGATGTATAAAAAGAGGCCTTGGGGCATTTGAAAGGGGATCCGAGTTTTAACGTAATACTTGCAGTTTTACACAGAACACAAACCCTAGTTGTTTTTGTTGCGCACCCACTGTGTGCACAAGACGATTGGGGCAACACAGCTTTAGTCATTGAGTATAGTTTTCGACCACCCTCAGCGCATTCATCACAGTGTTCTACACGGAGGTGCGTCACCTTTGATGTTTCTCGCTAACTGACTTGATAGTCGGAGTGCAAACGGCCGCGAGGGCGCCCCTTTGTTCACTTCTTTTCAGGTATTCACAGACGGAGCAAAACGAAGGGGCACTAGTTCGTGAGGACAAGCCACGCGCAAAGACGACCCTGGCCAACCGGCGGGAAAATTTGGCGCCCACCGTGGGGCCCGATATAAAACATCAATCCCACTACACAAGTTTTTCAGTTCCAGTTCTAAAAACCCAGATAAGTTATGAAGGTTTCCAGGAAGCCACGAACATGAGACCTGCACGCTCTAGGAGTGATGAGATGACCATGCAACAACTAGTGGGCGTGATGCAAGGGCTGCCGGAGGCAATGGCAGCATCGAAAGCGGAGCAAGAGCGCATGCAGGAAGATCTCACAGCATCTCAGGCGAGAAACGATGAGCTCCACCGCACCAATGAGGAGTTACGCCGTGGATGGCGCGACGTAGATGAACCTGAGACTGCCACCCCACCCAGGGAATTCTCAACACCATTCTCATAGGCAAAACTAGACACAGCAATCCCCAACACATTCACGGGGCCCAAGATAACCTTCACAGGGATGGAGGATCCTGAGGCACACCTCACTACGTTCCACACCGAGATGATGCTGGTAGGCGGTTCTGATGCCGTAAGATGCAAGATCTTTATTAGCACCTTGACCGGGATGGCCATGGACTGGTTCATCAGCCTCCCAGAGGGTCACATCACGTCTTTCGCACAGCTTTCGCGGCTATTCAGAGAGCAGTATTTGGCTAACAGTGCCCCAGCCCCAGTCTCATACGACCTTTTCGACGTGAAGCAATATCAAGGGGAGACCTTGAAAGAGTACATAAGCCGCTTTGGGGCGCAGGTGGTGAAAGTGGGTACCATAGACGAACCCATGATCGTGTACGCATTCAGGAAGGGGGTGTGTCCTGGATCTTTCAGCAAATCACTCAATCACAGCCGCCCCAAAAGTTTTGCTGAAGTAAGGCGTCGGGCGGTAGAACACATTGCCTCTGAGGGTGAGTCAAGCGAGAAGTGCACGACTGCTACGCCCACACGCCCAAGGGCGCAGATGCGCGCACAGGCTGCTAGAGTCCACGAAGCCACTACAGAAAGGAAGAATCAAGATAGAAGGCGCACCTACGAGACAAGGAGAGCCCAACCTAGGGGTCGATCAAAGGGAAGGAGAGAGGGCAATAGACCCCTAAGGCACAACTTTGTGGTGGAGCTTAAAGACCTCATCGTTGTGCCCAACATAGCTGATAGGTTGAGGCCGCCGGTGAAGTCTGACAAGGTACTGGGACCTCACAAGGAATCATGGTGCGAATTTCACGAAGCATTCGGACACCATATTAACAACTGCTTAGCGCTGGGCTATCAGTTGGATGAGCTCGTGAAGAATGGATTTTTGAAAGATTATCTCGCTGGGCCCGCTGCGACCCCAGTCGCGTTGACGCCAGAAGAAGGGCAAGCGCACCCCAATACGCTTGAAGACCACTTGATAAAAGTAGAAGAAGGGGACCCCGTTGTTGGCCCGTTCGTCCCCGCACACAGGCTCCCCTAGAGTGCAAGGAAGCACTACGATGTCGTCATCGTGCCTTTTCGCGAAGGCGCGATGATCGTAGGTGCTTGGCTCCCGTACATGATCCCTCCAAGCTTTAGTGGAAACCAGGCTCGAGCACTCATCGAGCAACTCGTCTGGAGCCCATGTATAAAGGGTCCTATGGTTGATTCTGGGGGTGGAGGGTTGGCCGTCATTTTGGTACGTGCCGTTAACAAAGAAACTGAAGAATGAAGAAGAGAAAAGGTTTCAGCAAGTAAGGTCAGGTAGCAAAGGGGAGAGGAACCCTAAAAGGGCCCCTACCCACGCGAAGAGTCCAAGGTAGAAGAAACAGGAAAATAGAAAGGGGAACACGAGAGAGGCAGAAACATAAACAGATCCAGGACGATACAAGATTAATGCAAAAATATACAAGAATAAGCAGAGAATAAAAATCATACCTTTGAGTGTTTTGGTTGGTAAAAGGCCAGAACGCGCGGAGAGAAAGCAGAAATTGCAGAGGGGATTTTGAGAAGATGAACAGTGCAAGGAAATACGAAGGGAGATGGAACAGTGCCCTGAGCGCGCAAATTCGAAGGGATATAACGTTAACTTGAAGCGCAAAGAGCACGAAGCGCTGACCGTGCGATTGAGCCATGTGTGACGAGATCAGAGCATGACCCAAAGCGTCACCTTTCTCGCCTAGAGAATGTCACATCGTTAGAGCACTCGAAGGTACGTCACGTCAGCGGTACGGAGAACGTCACATCAGCGGTACGGAGAATGTCCCGTCAGCTAATCAGAGAATGACACGTCATCAGAATGCCACATGGTCAATAGGGCGAGGCCTTAGTCTTTTCGCTGAAAACAAGTTATCAGCTCAAGCTGGGGGGGGGGGGCTTGTGTATTGTCCCGGGGTGTTGACCAAAAGTCAAAGTCAAAGTCAACACATAGTGGGACCGCTCGAGGGCCCCAAAGAATGGAAGGAAGGTCAACAAGTTGACCGCTTGGGGCATCACCCAAGAAAGGCATCGCCTAAGAAAGGCGTCGCCCCGCGAAGGCGTCGCCCAAGAAAGGCGACGCCAGGTAAAGAAACAGTCAGGTTAAGATATCGACGGAGTTACCTCCTGATACCCATGGGTAGGAAAGACCATGGAGGGGACAACACCGTGAGGAAATCTCGGGCTCCGATGGCTCGAAACATCAATGAAGAGAAGAGAAAGGTGGCTTCAAGGCCATAGTTCTAGTACTAGTAGGGAGTAACCTCACTCGTGAAGCACCCGCGCCACCTCAGGGAGACCCCCGGAACAGATATGACCCCTGAGAGGGTCACGCTCGGGGGTGAACCAGGTGCATGGTGCAAGAGGAAGGTAGATACACTCCCAGGGTGAGTGACTAGAGGTTGGGGCGCATGAGTTGGCACCCAGAAGTCACCCCATGCGCCAGAAGCACTTCGAGGAAAGACGGCTCACGCAATAGAATAACCCTAGGTTGGGTTGCGGCGATGAGAGACCCTCTGCGCAGAATAACGATCAAGTCAAAAAAGCACGTGGCAATCAGGACGTGCTCATTAAATGTTTCAGTGAAAGTTTGTCAAGGTACGCGCTAATTCAGTTAAGATTCGAACGTTCCAAGGAATATTTTTATACGCTTTGAATGCCCTTTAACGCGTTTTAAACACGAGAGATGTATAAAAAGAGGCCTTGGGGCATTTGAAAGGGGATCCGAGTTTTAACCTAATACTTGCAGTTTTACACAGAACACAAACCCTAGTTGTTTTCACCGCGCACCCACTGTGTGCACAAGACGATTGGGGCAACACAGCTTTAGTCATTCAGTATAGGTTACGATAACCCTCAGAGCATTCATCACAGTGTTCTACACAGGGTGTGTCAACTTTGATGTTTCTCGCTAGCTGACTTGATCGTCGGAGTGCAAAGGGCCGCGAGGGCGCCCCTTTGTTCACTTCTTTTCAGGTATTCACAGACGGAGCAGAACGAAGGTGCACTAGCTCGTGAGGACAAGCCACGCGCAAAGACGACCCTGGCCAACCGGCGGGAACAAACCGGTTATTTGAAAGGGTTAATCTTTTAGCTTCATCATGACATTCTTGGATAGCATCAAGTAGTTGGAAATAAATTTCACATTTATTGGAAGAAGATGTACTTAGTTGGTTTTATCCAGATTCTTCTTTTTCCATAAGGCAGATCTCTATCTTGGTTTTTGAAGAAGATGAATCACTAGAGGACTCTTCCTTGTCCAACCAAACATCCCCTATTTTTGTTTTTTGGGTTAAAACCCAAACCACATTTCCCAAAAACACACTTTTGAGATGCTAAACCATTCTACAGATTTGATTTGCCTTTTCCAATTTTGTTAACAGTTTTCACAAGATATAAAACTTTCTTTCAAAGGGATTCACTATTTTTACAAATATTGAATCAAATTTGCAAAAGGAGTTTTGATAAATTAGATCAAGAATTTCAAAGGCAGCATTCGATTTGTGCAAATCATTTTCCAGAACTTTCATTTTCTCTTTCAACCAATTGTTTTCAATTTTCAACCGGTTATTTGAAACCGTTAATCTTTTAGCTTCGTCATGAGTTTCTTGTTAAGCACAGGGCAATTGGAAATAACTTTTACATTTATTGGAAGAAGATCTATTTACTCGGTTTGATCCATATTCTTCTTTTTCCATAAGGCAAACCTCTATCTTGGTTTTTGAAAAAGATGAATCAGCAGAGGACTCTTCCTTGTCTAGCCAAACATCCCCTAGTTTTGCTTTGTCGCTTAAAACCCAAACCAGATTTTCCAAAAACAATCTTGAGATGCTAAAACATTATCAAGATTTGAATTGCCTTTTGCAATTGTGTCAACAGTTTTCCAAAAACAATCTTGAGATGCTAAAACTTTCTTTTTATGGGATTCACAATTTTTACAAAAAATGAAATCAAATCTGCAAGAGGAATTTTGATAAATCAGTTCAAGATTTTCAAAGTCTGCATTTGATTTGTGCAAATCATTTTCCAGAACTTTGATTTTCTCTTTCAACCAGTTCTTTTCAGTTTTTAACCGGTTATTTGAAAGGGCTAATCTTTTAGCTTCTTCATGAGTTTCTAGGAAAGCATCAAGTAGTGGGAAATAACTTTCACATTTATTGGAAGAAGATGTACTTACTTGGTTTGATACAGATTCTTCTTTTTCCATAAGTCAGACCTCTATCTTGGTTTTTGAAGAAGATGAATCAGCAGAGGACTCTTTCTTGTGCAGCCAAACATCCCCTATTTTTCCTTTGTGGGTTAAAACCCATACCATATTTCTCAAAAACATACTTTTGAGGTGCTAAAACATTCACAAGATTTCATTTGACTTTTGCAATTGTGTCAACAATTTTCACAAGATATAAAACTTTCTTTTGATGGGATTCACAATTTTTACAAAAAATTGATTGAAATCTGCAAGAGGAGTTTTGATAAATCAGTTCAAAATTTTCGAAGTCAGCATTTCATTTGTGCAAATCATTTTCCAGAACTTTGATTTTCTCTTTCAACCAGTTGTTTTCACTTTTCAACCGGTTATCTGAAAGAATTAATCTTTTAGCTTTGTCGTGAGTTTCTTCAAAAGCATCAAGCAATTGGAAATAACTTTCACATTTATTGGAAGAAGATGTACTTACTTGGTTTGTTCCTGATTCTTCTTTTTCCATAAGGCAGACCTCTATCTTGGTTTTTGAAGAAGATGAATCAGCAGAGGACTCTATCTTGGCCAACCAAACATCCCCTATTTTTCCTTTGTGGGTTAAAACCCATACCATATTTCCCAAAAACACAATTTTGAGGTGCTAAAACATTCTCGAGATTTGATTTGAGTTTTGCAATTTTGTCAATAGTTTTCATAAGATATAAAACTTTCTTTTGATGGGATTCACAAATTTTTAAAAAATTGATTGAAATCTACAAGAGGAGTTTTGATAAATCAATTCAAGATTTTCAAAGTCAGCATTTGATTTGGGCAAATCATTTTCCAGATCTTTGATTTTCTCTTTCAACCAGTTGTTTTCATTTTTCAACAGGTTATTTGAAAAGGTTAATCTTTTAGCTTCTTCATGAGTTTCTTGGAAAGCATCAAACAGGTGGAAATAACTTTGACATTTATTGGAGGAGGATGTACTTGGTTGGTTTGATCCAGATTCTTCTTTTTCCATAAGGCAGACCTGTATCCTAGTTTTTGAAGAAGATGAAACAGCAGAGGACTCTTTCTTGTGCAGCCAAACATCTCCTATTTTTTCTTTGTGGGTTAAAACCCAAACCACATTTCCCAAAAACAAACTTTTGAGATGTTAAAACATTTTCAAGATTTGATTTGACTTTTGCAATTGTGTTAATAGTTTTCACAAGATATAAAACTTTCTTTTGATGTTATTCACAATTTTTACAAAAAATTGAATCAAATCTGCAAGAGGAGTTTTGATAAATCAGTTCAAGATTTTCAAAGTCAACATTTAATTTATGCAAATCATTTTCCAGAACATTGATTTTCTCTTTCAACCAATTGTTCTCACTTTTCAACCAGTTATTTGACAGGGTTAATCTTTTAGCTTTTTCATGACTTTCTTGGAAGGCATCAAGTAGTTGGAAATAACTTTCACATTTATTGGAAGAAGATGTACTTACCTGGTTTGATCCAGATTCTTCTTTTTCCAGAAGGCAGACCTCTATCTTGGTTTTTAAAGAAGATGAATCAGCAGAGGACTCTTCCTTGTCCAGCCAAACATCCCCTATTTTTTTTTTTTGGGTTAAAACCCAAACCACATTTCCCAAAAACACACTTTTGAGATGCTAAAATATTCTCAGGATTTGATTTGCCTTTTGCAACTTTGTCAACAGTTTTCACAAGATATAAAACTTTCCTTTGAAGGGATTCACTATTTTTACAAAAATTGAATCAAATTTGCAAAAGGAGTTTTGATAAATTAGATCAAGATTTTCAAAGGTAGCATTTGATTTGTGCAAATCCTTTTCCAGAACTTTGATTTTCGCTTTCAACCTGTTGTTTTCACTTTTCAACCGGTTATGAGAAACCGTTAATCTTTTAGCTTCGTCATGATTTCTTTAAAAGCATAAGGCAATTGGAAATAACTTTCACATTTATTGGAAGAAGATGTACTTACTTGGTTTGATCCATATTCTTCTTTTTCCATAAGGCAGACCTCTATCTTGATTTTTGAAGAAGATGAATCAGCAGAGGACTCTTCCTTGTCTAGCCAAACATCCCCTAGTTTTGCTTTGTCGTTTAAAACCCAATCTAGATTTTCCAAAAACACTCTTGAGATGCTAAAACATTCTCAAGCTTTGAATTGCCTTTTGCAATTGTGTCAACAGTTTTCGCAAGATATAAAACTTTCTTTTTTTCGGATTCACAATTTTTACAAAAAATTGAATCAAATCTGCAATAGGAGTTTTGATAAATTAGTTCAAGATTTTCAAAGTCAATATTTGATTTGTGCAAATAATTTTCCAGAACTTTGATTTTCTCTTTCAACCAGTTGTTTACACCTTTCAACCGGTTATTTGAAAGGGTTAATCTTTTAGCTTCTTCATGAATTTCTAGGAATGCATCAAGTAGTGGGAAATAACTTTCACATTTATTGGAAGAAGATGTACTTACTTGGTTTGATATAGATTCTTCTTTTTCCATAAGGCAGACCTCTATCTTTGTTTTTTAAGAAGATGAATCAGCAGAGGACTCTTCCTTGTCCAGCCAAACATCCGCTATTTTTGTTTTTTGGGTTAAAACCCAAACCATATTTCCCAAAAACACACTTTTGAGATGCTAAAACATTCTCAATATTTGATTTGCCTTTTGCAATTGTGTCAACAGTTTTCACAAGATATAAAACTTTCTTTTGATGGTATTCAAAAATTTTATAAAAAATTGAATCAAATTTGCAAGAGGAGTTTTGATAAATCAGTTCAAGATTTTCAAAGTCAACATTTGATTTTTGCAAATCATTTTCCAGAACTTTGATTTTCTCTTTCAAAAAGTTGTTTTCACTTTTCAACCGGTAATTTGGAAGGGTTATTCTTTTAGCTTCTTCATTATTTTCTTTTAAAGCAACAAGCAGTTGCAAATAACTTTCACATTTATGGGAAAAAGATGTACTTACTTGGTTTGATCCAGATTCTTCTTTTTCGATAAGGCAGACCTCTATCTTCATTTTTTAAAAAGATGAATCAGCAGTGCACTCTTCCTTTTCCAGCCAAACATCCCCTATTTTTCCTTTGTGGGTTAAAACCCAGATCACATTTCCCAAAAACACACTTTTGAGATTCTAAAACATTCTCAAGATTTGATTTTCCATTTGAATTTGTGTCAATAGTTTTCACAAGCTATAAAACTTTCTTTTGAAGGGATTCACAATTTTTACAAAAAATTGAATCAAATCTGCAAGAGGGGTTTTGATAAATCAGTTCAGGATTTTCAAAGTCAGCATTTGATTTGTGGAAATCATTTTCCAGAACTTTGATTTTCTCTTTCAACCAGCTGTTTTCACTTTTCAACCGGTTATTTGAAAGGGTGAATCTTTTAGCTTCTTCATGAGTTTCTTGGAAAGCATCAAGCAGTTGGAAATAACTTTCAAATTTTTTAGAAGATGTACTTACTTGGTTTGATCCAGATTCTTCTTTTTGCAAAAGGCAGACCTTATCTTGGTTTTTGAAGAAGATGAATCAGCAGAGGACTCTTCCTTGTCCATGCAAACTTCCCCTATTTTTGTTTTTTGAGTTAAAACCTGTACCGTCCCGTATCCGGGCGTTGACTAAGTCAAGGTCAAAGTCAACTGCTGGAGAGACAAAGTCAACACAAGGCGTCGCCTGGGTGGAGAGACGCCAAGAGGAAGCGTCACCAAGGCAAGGCGTCGCCTAGGTGAAGGCGACGCCCAACCAGGGCATCGCCAGATCAAACAGTGCTAAAGTAAGGCAATCACGGTGTGGTTCCCCAATACCCATGGGTAGGAAAGACCATGGAGGGAGCGACGTCGTGGGAAGGCCTCAGGTCCCAATAGCACGGGGCAGCGATAAAGAGAAGGAAAAGGTGGCTTCAAGGCCATAGTAATAGAACCAGTGAAGGGCAGCCTGACTCGTGAAGTGCTCCTGTCGCCCCAGAGACGCCTGTGGGGCAGATACGACTCAAGAGGAAAGTCACGCCCAGGGGAACCGGGTGCAGAGTACAAAAGGAAGGCAGATACGCTCTCAAAGTAAGTGACTAGATACTTGGGGGCATGAGTTGGCACCCAAAAAGTCACCCCTAGCGCAGTAGCACTCTCAGCAGGAGGACTCACACGTAGAAACGTCCCCAGATGGGTAGAAACGCCCCCAGATGGGGTCACGGCGTCGTGAGGCCCTCCACGTGTACAACAGCCATGTTAGAATGGAAACACCCTTTAGTCAGGTGCCAGGTAATTAAGAGTCATTCAATACAGTTTCCCTTTCGAGCATTCAGGTACTATAATGGCTCCCGAGCGTTTCAACATCTTAAATGCGCTACGTTTTCTAATTAAACGCTTTAATGAGTGCGTTACGTTTGTGATTAAAAGCGCTTTAAGGCGCTTTAAATGGTTGGTGTAGTTTAAATAGCGCGGAGAATGTTTGAAAAGGGGGAAACTTTCGGCAAATTTACCAGAGAACTCTCTAGTTGCTTGCTCGTGCTTCAAGGTTACGTACAAGTGACTGGGGAATATTTTTGCCTGAAAGAGACAACACACACATATACACAGTTCTTTTACCACCTTCAGAGTGCCATACGCGGTGCTCAGACACGTATGTGGACAGTTTTTGGTGTTTCTTGCTGGCTGACTTGAGCGTCGGAGTGCACACGGCCGCTAGGGCGCCTTTTTGTCCTCTTTTTTGCAGGAATCCACAGGCAACCAGTGGGGAGGAGTCCCTAACTGACGGTTGAGGTCGCGCACGAAGACGTCCCGGTCAACCGGACGGAACATTTGGCGCCCACCGGGGGGCCGATATAAAACATCAGTCCCATCACAAGTTCGAGAAAACTTACCAAGTTACAGTGACGTTGAAGGAGGTTGGAGTGACAATGGCCCCCACCAGACGAAGAGCAGCACGCGCAGCCCCAGCAGACCTATCCATGCAACAGGTCCTGGATATAATGAGGGGGCTGCAGCAGGACATGGCAGATTCGAAACTGGAACAGGAACGCATGCAGGCAGACCTCGATGCCTCGCATGAGCGGAACGAAGAGCTCCACCGTGTGAATGAGGAGTTGCGCCAGGGCCTGAGGAACGATCGGAGGCGGCCGGGACAGGACGAGACGGAGAACCATTCCCCACCAAGAGAGTTTTCCAGTCCTTTCTCGCAGGAGATCCTGGACGCAGCGATCCCGAACACGTTCGCGGGACCCAAGGTAATCTTCACCGGGATGGAGGACCCAGAGACGCACCTTGCTGCGTTCCACACACAGATGGTCCTGATAGGCGGTTCTGATGCTGCCAAGTGCAAGCTCTTCATGAGCACCCTGACCGGGATGGCTATGGACTGGTTCATTAGCCTCCCGGAGGGCCATATCACATCTTTCCGCCAATTGTCGCGGTTATTCAGAGAACAGTACTTAGCAAACAAGGCCCCGCCGCCGGTCTCCTACGATCTGTTTGACGTGAATCAGTATCAGGGGGAGACCCTGAAGTAGTATATCAATCGCTTCGGGGCCCAGGTCGTGAAGGTTGGTACAACAGAGGAGCCTATGATCGTGTACGCATTTGTGAAAGGCGTGTGCCCCGGCCCCTTCGGAGAATCCATTATCCGCAATCGCCCTTGGACTTTCGCTGAATTACGGCGCAGGGCAGTAGAGGATATTGCTTCGAAAGGGGAGGTATGTGTGAAGCGCACCAGCGCCGTGCCCTCACGCCCGAGGGGACCGGCGCGAGTTCAACCCGTCAGAGTCAATGAGACCACGACGGGGAGAAAGAAGCCAGAGGCGAGACGCCCCTACGAGGCCAGAAAGCCCCAGCCCCGGGGCCCAGCAGTAGGCGAACGCCCCGCCAGAGAAAGAGCAAGACCGGCGAGGTACAACTTCGTGGTTGAGTTGAAGGATTTGATCGCCGTGCCCAACATAGCTGAAAGGCTGAGGCGACCGGCGAAGACCGACAAGGTGTTAGGGCCCCGTAAAGACTCTTGGTGCGAATTCCACGAGGCTTTCGGGCACCAAATTGATAATTGCCTGTCATTGGGCTACCAGCTAGATGAGCTGGTGAGGACTGGGTTTTTGAAAGATTATGTCGCAGATTCCACAACGACCGCCACCGTGCCGCCGCCGGCAGATGAGCCAGCACACGAGATGCCTGTGCTTGGCGAGGTCCACACCATTGCTGGAGGTTTTTCCGGCGGAGGACCCACCGCCTCCCAGCGGAAGAAATACGCGAGGGAGGTGAATTCAATCGAGTAGAGGCTCTCGGGGGAGCCCTGGGAGTCAGATATTGTGTTCACAAGAAGAGACCTCCGAGATGTGGTGCCCCACGACAACGACCCCGTTTTCATCTCAGTCGTCACAGCTGGAAGGAAGGTCCACAGAGTGCTTGTTGATCAAGGAAGCTCGGCAGACGTCATGTTTCTGTCGACCTTTAATAAGTTACGGTTATCCCCCGATCTGCTGAGTCCCTATACGGGATGTTTGTATGGGTTCGGGGATAACCAGGTAGAAGTCCGAGGGTACCTGGAGTTGAGGACTACGTTCACAGACGGAGAGGCCTCCCGTATCGAGAGCATCCGGTACCACGTCGTGAACGCTAATTCTGCCTACAATATTTTGCTGGGCAGACCGGCGTTGAACCGTCTGAGCGCGGTGTCCTCCACCCGTCACATGAAGATGAAGCTGCCGGACCTCAGTGGCCGGGTGATAGTCATCAGGTCAGACCAGGAGGAGGCGAGGAAATGCTATGAAAACAGCCTGAAAACGAAGAGAGGCGTATTCATGGTGTATGAACGTCCGCCGATCGCGGACGCGACGATGATTGAGGCGACGCCCGCTGGGCTGACGCCTGAAGAGGCCATAGCGGAGAGGGCGATGGCCGAAGCAGATGTGCCAATGGAGGAAGGCCCTGACGACGCGGCGCCCGTAGAAGAGGTGGCGCCCGTCGAAGAGGCGGCGCCCGTCGAAGATGATAGTAGGGAGCAGCATGCAGCTAACGCCATAGAAAGGGAGATTGGCGGCAAAACTTTCAAGTTAGGAAGTTCGCTAAGCCCAGAAGAACAGGAAGGGGTGGCAGAAGTGATTTCACGCCACCTGGATGCCTTCGCATGGTCCGCCTCGGATATGCCAGGCATCGACCCCGATTTCCTGTGTCACCACCTCAGCATGGACGCCACGGTCCGCCCCGTGCGTCAGAGAAGGAGGAAGTTAAATGAGGAACAACAACAGGTGGTAAAAGACGAAACGCAGAAGCTGCTGAGTGCTGGCCACATTAGGGAGATTCAGTACCCTGAGTGGCTCGCCAACGTCGTCTTGGTGAAAAAGGCGAACGGAAAGTGGAGGATGTGCGTTGACTTCACGGACCTGAACAAGGCGTGCCCAAAGGATTCATATCCGTTGCCCAGCATCGACGCCTTGGTAGACAGTGCGTCCGGCAGCAAGGTGTTAAGTTTCCTAGACGCCTTTTCAGGGTACAACCAAATCAAGATGCACCCAAGAGACGAGAGCAAGACTGCATTCATGACGGAGACATGCAGTTACTGCTACAAGGTGATGCCCTTTGGGCTGAAAAATGCGGGCGCCACGTACCAGAGGCTAATGGACAAGGTCCTGGCGCCAATGCTTGGGAGGAATGTGTACGCTTATGTAGACGACATGGTGATGGCGTCGCAGAATAGAGTGCAGCACATGGCAGACCTGGAGGAGTTGTTCAACACAATATCCAAATACCGCCTCAAGTTGAACCCCGAGAAGTGTGTTTTTGGGGTCGAGGCCGGTAAGTTCTTGGGTTTTTTGCTCACCGAGAGGGGGATAGAGGCGAACCCCGACAAATGTGCGGCTATTATCGCCATGCGGAGCCCGTCATCGGTAAAGGAGGTGCAACAGTTGACAGGGCGGATGGCGGCGCTCTCGAGGTTTGTTTCCGCCGGAGGAGAAAAGGGGCACCCGTACTTCCAGTGCCTCAAGAGAAACAGTCGCTTTGCATGGACTGATGAATGCGAAGAGACTTTCATTAAGCTGAAGGAGTACCTAGCGACGCCACCGGTCCTCTGCAAGCCGGTAACGGGCGTGCCCCTCCGGTTGTATTTTACTGTAACGGAGTGGGCCATCAGTTCTGTGTTGGTCCAAGAGCAGGACCAGAGTCAGAAACCCATCTACTTCGTAAGCAAGGCCCTACAGGGGGCTGAGACGAGGTACCAAGCACTAGAGAAGGCGGCGCTGGCGGTAGTGTTCTCTGCTAGGAGGCTCCGTCATTACTTCCACAGCTTTACAGTGGTGGTGATGACCAACCTCCCTATACAGAAAGTGCTGCAGAAACCCGATGTGGCAGGAAAAATGGTACGCTGGGCAGTGGAACTGTCAGAATTCGACATCCAGTACGAGCCTAGAGGATCCATCAAAGGGCAGGTGTACGCAGATTTTGTAGCAGAACTTTCGCCCGGAGGTGAGCAAGAGGTGGAAGCGAGTTCGCAGTGGCTGCTCTCGGTTGATGGCTCTTCAAACCAACAAGGGAGCGGTGCAGGAATAGTCTTGGAGGGACCCGACGGCATACTGATCGAGCAGGCCCTGCGTTTTGCCTTCGAGGCAAGTAACAATCAGGCAGAATATGAAGCCCTGATAGCAGGAATGCTCTTGGCCAAGGAGATGGGCGCACAGAACCTCCTGGTGAAGAGCGACTCTCAGTTGATTACGGGGCAAGTGTCAGGTGAATTCCAGGCGAAGGACCCACAGATGGTGGCGTATCTGAGATACGTCCAGTTATTGAAGGGGGCGTTCAACGCTCTTGAGCTGGTACATGTCCCGAGGGAGCAGAATGCCAGAGCTGACCTGCTCGCAAAGCTGGCCAGCTCAGGCAAGGGGGGTAGACAGAGGACAGTGATCCAGGAGACTCTCAAAGCTCCGCGTCGATTCGTGGAAGACAACAGGGTGGATGTCCTCCAGATTTATACATCAAGGGGAAGGCCGAGGAGTCATTCCTCTTTGACCCAAGATACGCAGAGGGCGCCCTGCATCAGCATATACGCGGGTGTGCCTGAGGAAGAGCAGATGCAGGTCTGTGTTTTGTCCAAGGGAGACACCTGGATGACGCCCTATAAACGATACCTGGCGGATGGGGCTCTTCCAGTGGACCCTGAAGAGGGTAAAAAAGTCAAAAGAAATGCCGCAAGATATACTTTGGTGGATGGGGTGCTGTTCAGGCACGGCTTCACTCACCCTATCCTAACATGCGTCAGTGGCGATGAGTGCACCAGGATAATGGCGGAGCTACACGAAGGCATCTGCGGAAGCCATGTAGGAGGAAGATCCTTAGCCTCCAAGGTAATACGCGCAGGTTTCTTCTGGCCAACAGTGAAAGAGGATTGCGCACGGCACGCCCAGCGGTGTAAGCAATGCCAAAAGCACGCCGACTGGCACAAGGCACCGCCAGAAGAGTTGCGGTCCATATACAGCCCGTGGCCTTTCCATACATGGGGAATTGACATCCTGGGCCCTTTCCCACTGGCAATCAGGCAGATGAAGTATCTGATCATCGCCATCGAATACTTCACTAAGTGGATAGAGGCAGAGCCCGTGGCACAGATCACTGCGCATAAGGTACAGCATTTCGTGTGGAGAAACATTGTGTGTCGCTTTGGCGTACCTAGGCGCCTGATATCTGACAATGGGACCCAGTTTGCCAGTCAGCAGTTGAGAAATTTGTGTGCTGAAGTAGGAATCAAACAAGTGTTCACGTCGGTTGAACACCCCCAGACCAATGGACAAGTAGAGTCGGCAAACAGAGTTCTGTTGAGGGGGTTAAAAAGAAGGTTAGAGAAAGCCAGAGGGGCGTGGGCGGAAGAGGTGCCAAGGATTGTATGGGCATATGACACCACGCCCCAATCCTCTACTATGGAGACGCCCTTCAGTTTGGTGTACGGGTCGGACGCGATGTTTCCAGTAGAAATACATGAAAGCTCACCACGTTTTCAAAACTTCGTGGTGGAGGAGTCCAATGAGGAGAGGCGGGTAAACCTGGATCTGCTAGAAGAAGCCAGGGAAGAAGCCAGAATAAAAGCTGAAGCGACGAAGAGAAGAGTAGAGCGACAATATAGCTCTAAGGTAAAGCCGCGACAGTTTCAGGTTGGCGACCTAGTAATGAGAAAAGCTCACCCATACGAGTTGGAGAATAAGCTGTCTCCCAAGTGGACTGGGCCCTTCAGAGTTACTGAGGCTAAGGGCAACGGTTCGTACAACCTGGAGACTTTAGACGGAGGGCCCATCCCGCGCAGTTGGAATGCAGCCAACTTAAAATTTTATTTCAGTTGACTTATGTAAGCAGTATGTAACAATTTAGTTGAAGGGGACGCTCTTTTTCCCCCTCGGGGGTTTTTTAATGAGGTCACCCTAATAAAAGGAAAAACCAGTTTGAGAAAAAGAAGTGCCTTGGTTTTCAGCCTTTATCTTTCCTTGTTTGAAGATTATGTGATGCGCCGCCTAGGCCATGGCGTCGCCAAGAAAGAAGGCGTCGCCTAGGTTCTGGCGTCGCCCAGAAAGAAGGCGCCGCCTAGATAAGGGCGTTGCCCTGAGCAGGCGTCGCTCAAGTGAAGACATGCATCGTTGGAAGAACGAGACGAAAGGAAAGCGCGCAGTACATGAAGCATATGCAAAGTGAAGTAGCGTTACAAAAATCAAGTATGACATTGAAAAGCTGTTGTTACAAGCAATGTTCAATACAATGGGAGCAGTACAAACGGAGCAAACGCTACAAATCATGCAAAAACACGAACAAGCCACTTCTCAGCGCTCATCAGAGTCATCACTGGAGGAAGGCGAAGCCCCTTTTCCAGCCCGCAGCGCTCGAGTAAGTCGTGTCCTCTTTTCTTGGTTTATTTTCGAACCTGCACCAGGGGAAAAGATGTGTTGGAGACACCATGAAGAAAGACAGGCACAGTTAGAAGTAACGAAGGCCGAGTTTCCTAAAGCAGTGGTTCTTTACATATGTACTTCTCAAGAGTCCCAGCGTTGAACTCCAGGCTGATCACCGTAGCAGAGTCAAAACCTCCCGCCTCAGCAAGAATCTGGCAAGCTATTTGATCACTTGGAGCCAGATTCTTGAGGGGTTTGGCTTTGAGGACCTTTTCCTCTCTCACCCAGTACAGCGGAAACCCCTCCAGAGCGTCGGGAACAAGATCAGTACGGCAGATCTTGAAGAACCAGCCTTTCCACCCCGTGAACGAGCTTTGAAAGGGTGTGAAGAGAACTCTTCCGGGTACATTGCTGAGAGTTACCCAGAGGTTGTGTCTCTGCCTCTTCACCTCAAAGAAGTGGAGAAAGAGGTCAACCGAGGGTGCACAACCCAAAAACCCGAAGAGAACATCGAAGGCTTTGACAAAGGCCCAGCTGTTGGGGTATAACTGGGCCGGAGCAACGTTGATCTCCGTCAGCAGTTCCTTCTCGAACCAGGAGAAGGGTAAGCGCACCCCGATGGTCTTGAACACCACCCCGATGGTCTTGAACACCACCTGGTAAAAGTAAAAGAAAAGGACCCCGTCGTTGGCCCGTTCGTCTCCACACACTGGTTCCCCAGAGTGCAAGGTAGCACAGCGATGTCGTCATCATGCCTCCTTGCGAAGGCCCGATGGTCATAAGAACATGACTCCCCTTTGTGCTCCCGTATGGCCCTGGTAGAGAGTAAGCATGAACACTTGTCAAGAAGTTCATTTGAAGCCCAAGGGTACAAATCTTTGGGACGGACCCTGGAGGAAGCAGCGTGAAACGACATTCTTTAACAAGATCAGGACTGCCAGAAATGCAAGAGTTGAGCGAGGGGAGCGAAGGTTAGAACAACCCTTCGACAGAGAAGAAAGGGTGCAAGAAGGAAGGGTGCAAGAAGAAAGAACGCAAGTAGGTTATGAAGAGTGAGAAAATGATGATGAAGATAGTTCCAGAGTTTGAAGAGTTAAATAAAGCGGTTAGAGCGCCAAAAGACGCGAATGGACGCACCGCACGATTGATACACGTGGCAGAAGACGAAAGGATGACGCTGGCACCACTGGTTTAAATCAGAAAACGTCGTATCAGCAGAATATCCAGTGGTACGATGCGTCGTCGAAAGTGAGTCAGGAGTACAGCAGGAGTCAGAACTTAATGGAATGACTAGATGCCCCATCAACCATACAAGCAGCGCCACGTGGATCTAGTCGAATGACGGAACGTCCCATCAGCTATACAAGGAGCGCCACGTGGATGGCACAGACAAAGCCTTGAGTTCTTCGCGGCCATCAGGCATCGACCAAGGCAAGAATCAAAGTCAATGTCGAAGTAAAGGAAACGCCCGAGGCGTCGCCCGGAAGGATGTGAAGGGCGACGCCAGCGTGAGACGTCACGGGCGTCGCCAACCCAAATACCAACTGGCGTCGCCTCCCAGATACCCACAGGTAGGAAAGACTGTGGAGGGAGACGAAAGTGAAGGAAGCAGAGTTAATTGCTGGCGTCACCTCCCCGATACACACAAGTAGGAAAGACTATGGAGGGAGACGAAAGTGAAGGAAGCAAAGTTAATTGCTGGCGTTGTTTCCCCGATACCCACGGGTAGGAAAGACTGTGGAGGGAGACGAAAGTGAAGGAAGCAAAGTTAGTCACAGGCGTCGCCTCCCCGATACCCACAGGTAGGAAAGACTGTGGAGGGAGACGAGACCGCCAGACGCCAGCGAATCACTGCCAGGGCGTTCCCCGATACCTATGGGAAGGAAAGGCCATGGAGGGAACAGACCCCCCCCCCCCCATAGCACTCAGCGTTTTAGACACCCGGGACGATACGGTGCTGCTGTAGCAGGCCTCTCCTTAGGCGTGGGCGCCGAGCGTTAAGGATTAAAGAAAGGACCTTTCGGTATCAGAGACGTCCCGTGGACGATACGGCGTCACTAAGTGAGCTTCTCCATGGGCGTGAGGGTTGACGTGCAACCTTTCCCGATCATACAAAACCGCCCAACGAAGTGAAAGAAATGGGCAGAACACAGATAAAATAATCGAAGCGCTTGAAGGGAAAAGATGAAAATGAGATCGCATAAGCAGAATCGTATGTGGAGCTGTTAAGCGTGAAGCTGAAGGTGGCGGTTGAGAGGCAGCGGTTCAGTCATCCACGTCCATGGGCACGACCTTCCCGTCGACGACATGGTGCATGGGGTCGCAGTTTGAAATATTGATGCCAGGGTTCTCACAGGACGCCTGGGTCAGAGCCTCTTGGAACCCCTCCTCGAAAGTACCCGCCATCTCCTGGATAAGGGACTTTTTCTCCTTCTCCAGCTCCTCAACGGCGGCATCCCCAGAGGCCACCTGCTTCTCTAGAGCCTCCTTCTCAACGCGAAGTCGACTGACCTCGACCTGTAATTTGTCGTAGTCAGCCCGGAGAAGGTCCATAAGCTTTGGCCTGCGTGGCCATTTCCCCCTCCATCCGCTCCATCTTGGCAGCCTGTTCACAGCAACGGTCCTTCAGGTCCTTTCGAGTTTCTGCATCCGTTTTGACCAGTTCCTGAAGACCCGTTCCCTGGACTTGAAGAGCAACTTCCCGAGTGTAGAGGCCAGCCTGGAGCTCCAATGCCTCGGCCAGTTGCCTCTCAGTTTCTGCCTTGGACTCTTGCATTTGTTTCAGAGAAGTTTGATACGCTTCGTTCTGGCGCCCCAGGGTCCTCATTTCCTCTTCCAGGGTAGTTGCCTTTGTTTCCAAGGCCTGGAGAGTTTGAGCTTGCAAGACCACGTTTCTGGCCTGGGCGCGCCATTCAAGGGCCACCGCCAGAAAGGCCCCCAGGTAGAAGGGCATGCCTTCCTTCCTGTCTGTGCCCTCTGGCAGAGTCCCGCCGCTGAAGCCCCTCATTAGATGCATAATCGGAGGAGGGATGGCGATGAAGTCAGGGGCGGCAGCGACGGAAGCAGGGGAAGCAATGGTTTCTGCCGGCGGCGGAGGCGGGGCAGATTCGGCGCCTTCCCCCCTTTCCTCGTGGAGTGTCATGGGGGGGAGTGAGGTCGCACTCGGAGGGTTATCCATGAAGGGGTTCCCTCCCTGGGGCGACGCCTCTACCGAAAGAGGAACCCGCGCAGATTTTCTTCTTCTGAAGGGAGCCACGCCTTCTGAGTCCTCATCATCCGTTAGAACCTCCAAAACCCGTTTCCCTTTGTCAAGGGGGGTTGGAGCCGGTGACGAGGCCGCGGCTAGGGGAACAGCGGCGATAGGTAGAGGAGAGCGAGGAGTCTGAAGTGCTGCAAGGCTGCGAGGAGATGACGGAGGTGAACTCGAGATAGCCTCGACGGTGATCGGAGGAGGCGGCGACAGAATCGGCGGGGGAACAGGATCGGCAGTAGGGGTGGAGGAGGCGCCCGCCTTGGCGGCACGTGCCTCCTTCATTGCCTTCGCCAGCATCATTCTCTTGGAAGCGCCCATCACCGATCCTACATCAAGACAGACCAAGCAGCAAGAATTAGTACTAAAGCAGCTATGCGAATTCACAATACATGAAGAGACGTGAAATGCAAGTAACATGGCACAGTGTAAAACAAGCACAACAGTCCAGGGGAACCAATGTTCGATGGCAAGCTGTTCACAACAAAAGGATGAGGGGAGAGCCCCTTACCAGAGTAGGTGGTCAGGGCGTGAGCATTGTACTCGCTAGCGACCAGCTTCAAGGTATCAAAAACGATCCCCAACCCAGCCAAGGCTTTGCTTACCTCCCTATCGGCAGGAGATAGCTCTTCCAGGGTCTTGGCCCTGAGCAATTTAGGGCGCTCCGTCTAGTAAAGGGGGAAGCCATCCAAAGCTGTGGGATCGTGCTTGGCGCTGCACACCCTGAAGAATTTCCCTTTCCAGTTCTTGTAAGAATTCTGGAAGAGGGATAGGAGGATCCTGCCTCCGATCCCGGAAAAGCTTACCCAGAAGCTTTTCCCCTGTTTCTTCACCTCAAAGAAATGCAGGAAGATATCTACAGAAGGGGGGATGCCCAGGTATCCACAAAGAATTTGAAAGCCCCGCACGAATGCCCAGCTGTTGGGATGAAGCTGGGCGGGGGCAGTTTTGATTTCGGTGAGAAGCTCCCGTTCGAAGGGAGTGAATGGGAGACGCACTCCTACGCGCTTGAACACGGTCTGGTACATGAAGAAGAAGGGTTTCCCCTTTCTAGGTCTGTCGTCCAAACAAACAGGTTCCCCAGGCCTGCCGGGACGGACGGATATGTGGGCGTCGTGGGTGCAGCAGAAGGCGTTAAAGTTGTACAAATGGGGATCCCCCCGGTGAGCTTCCAGGTCCTGGAAGGAAGTCAGGCTGGTGCATTCACTCAGGAGTTCGTCGGGGGCCCAGGGGTAGAAGGCTTTGTAGTTGGACTTGGGGGTCGTGGGAGAAGAATCAGGCTCCGCGTTCGCGCGCGTCATGGTGAAAATAGATAGCTGGAGAAAGAAGAGAGGAAAAAGGGTTTAGCAAGTTTAGCCATGGCAAGAAGGGGAAAGAGCCCCAGGAAGCGTCACCCACGCGAGAAAAATCAGAGGAGGAAGAAGAAGCGGAGAAATGCAGTAATACGAGAATAACAACAGTCCCAGGCAGTTCAATGAATCCTATAATGCGACGAAAGGGAAGAGTCGTGAATACCCGAGATCGTACCTTTGTTATTGGAATGGAGGCAGTAGACGAGCGCAGCAAGGAGAGAATCGCAATTGCAGAGAAAAGGGGTTTCGAAGGCGATGAACAGTGCGGAGTTGCAGAGTGAATGAATGTAACAGTAGGGTGAGCGCGGGGTTTGGAGTAACTTAAACGTTACATTTCGCAACTCGAGAGGCGCTAACCTAGGGCCGTGGGATCGTGCCACGCGTCAGGGGATCAATTACCCAGGGGAAACGCAAAGGTCCCTGATGGATGGCCGCGCGATGGGCCACGTGGTGCGAGATCAAGGGTAGCCCAAAAGGTATTATCATCCTCATTTCAGGGGATGTCCAATCAGTCATTAAGAATACCCCTGTGGTTCAGAAAATGTCACGTCAATAATTCGAAGAGTTGCTGAGTCACCAGAGAATGACACGTCATCAGGATGGCACGTGGACGGCGTGGGCGAGGCTTTAGTCTTGACGCTGAAGACAAGTCTTCGGCTTAAGACTGGGGGGCTTGTGTACCGTCCCGTATCCGGGCGTTGACTAAGTCAAGGTCAAAGTCAACTGCTGGAGAGACAAAGTCAACACAAGGCGTCGCCTGGGTGGAGAGACGCCAAGAGGAAGCGTCGCCAAGGCAAGGCATCGCCTAGGTGAAGGCGACGCCCAACCAGGGCGTCGCTTGATCAAACAGTGCTAAAGTAAGGCAATCACGGTGTGGTTCCCCGATACCCATGGGTAGGAAAGACCATGGAGGGAGCGACGCCGTGGGAAGGCCTCAGGTCCCAATAGCACGGGGCAGCGATAAAGAGAAGGAGAAGGTGGCTTCAAGGCCATAGTAATAGAACCAGTGAAGGGCAGCCTGACTCGTGAAGTGCTCCTGCCGCCCCAGAGACGCCTGTGGGGCAGATACGACTCAAGAGGAAAGTCACGCCCAGGGCAACCGGGTGCAGAGTACAAAAGGAAGGCAGATACGCTTTCAAAGTAAGTGACTAGATACTTGGGGGCATGAGTTGGCACCTAAAAAGTCACCCCTAGCGCAGTAGCACTCTCAGCAGGAGGACTCACATGAAGAAACGTCCCCAGATGGGCAGAAACGCCCCCAGATGGGGTCACGGCGTCGTGAGGCCCTCCACGTGTACAACAGCCATGTCAGAATGGAAACACCCTTTAGTCAGGTGCCAGGAATTAAGAGTCATTCAATACAGTTTCCCTTTCGAGCATTCAGGTACTATAATGGCTCCCGAGCGTTTCAACGTCTTAAATGCGCTACGTTTTCTAATTAAACGCTTTAATGAGTGCGTTACGTTTGTGATTAAAAGCACTTTAAGGCGCTTTAAATGCTTGGGTAGTTTAAATAGCGCGGAGAATGTTGGAAAAGGGGGAAACTTTCGGCAAATTTACCAGAGAACTCTCTAGTTGCTTGCTCGTGCTTCAAGGTTACGTACAAGTGACTGGGGAATATTTTTGCCTGAAAGAGACAACACACAAATATACACAGTTCTTTTACCACCTTCAGATTGCCATACGCGGTGCTTAGACACGTAGGTGGACAGTTTTTGGTGTTTCTTGCTGGCTGACTTGAGCGTCGGAGTGCACACGGCCGCTAGGGCACCTTTTTGTCCTCTTTTTTGCAGGAATCCGCAGGCAACCAGTGGGGAGGAGTCCCTAGCTGACGGTTGAGGTCGCGCACGAAGACATCCCGGTCAACCGGACGGAACAAAACCAATACCACATTTCCCAAAAACACACTTTTAAGATGCTAAAGCATTCTCAAGATTTGATTTGCCATCTCCAATTGTGTCAATAGTTTTCACAAGGTATAAAACTTTCTTTTGAAGGGATTCACAATTTTTACAAAAAATTGAATCAAATCTGCAAGAGGAGTTTTGATAAAGCAGTTCAAGATTTTGAATGTCTGCATTTGATTTGTGCAAATCATTTTCCAGAACTTTGATTTTCTCTTTCAACCAGTTGTTTTCACTTTTCAACCGGTTATTTGGAAGGGTTAATCTTTTAGCTTCTTCATGAGTTTCTTGTAAAGCATCACGTAGTTGGAAATAACTTTCACATTTATTGGAAGAAGATGTACTTACTTGGTTTGATCCAGATTCTTCTTTTTCCATAAGGCAGACCTCTATCTTGGTTTTTGAAGAAGATGAATCAGCAGGGGACTCTTCCTTGTTCAGCCAAGCACTCTTTGGGTTCTTGTGACATTTCTCAAGAGTATCCCATATTTCTTTGGCTGTGATACATTCTGAAACCTTTAGAAATTCATCAGAATCAAGGGCAAAGATAATTGTATTCTTAGATATACAGTCAAGGTGATGTCTTATATTTTTAGATAATACAAAGTTATATTTCAGGTATATGCATCAAGACATTGTTTGAGATAACATTCCATATTTCTTTATCTAGTGACTCAATAAAGAACTTTATTCTTATATCCCAAAGTTGATAATTTTTACCATAAAATAGAGGTGGTTTATTCAAAGAGGTACCTTCCCCAAAAGAAAACTTGTCAGCCCTGTAAAATGATTTTTTCAGAAAAATATAGAAACTTGAATATTTTTCAAGAACCTTGCTCTTGAAGCCAATTGTAAAAATTGATGGCTTAAACAAGGGGGGTGAATTGTTTGTCAAAGATTTTCGTAAAGATTGATTAAGAATGAACCTTTATCAAACAATCACAGATAAGAAATTAAGGAAAGCAATCAACCAATGATACAAAAACTGTTTTCATAATTTTAACCGATTGAAATTGTGTTTTAATCGGTTGTTTATACTAGCAGCAGAAACTGAATTAACACAAACAGTTATAAGGAGATAGAGGTAGAAAGATTTACACAAAGAGTTTTATATTGGTTCACTCAACCTTGAGCTACATCCAGTTCCCAGAACAACCTCTGAGTTCCACTAGTAATCAAATCCAGATTAGACCAACACACCACAAAGAGGTGACCTTGAAAACCACAAGACCTATTCCCCCTCTTTGCAACACCACTCACCTCAAGTCAGAACACCCTCTGTCTTTGTAGGATTTCACACACACTTACATTTAATGAAAGTACAATTAGAAGAACCTTAAAAGGGATAGAAAACACCGAAGATTACACAAACCAAGAAGCCCTATGATAAGATGTTGTACCAGTGCAAAGCTTAACAACAATCTTGCAAACCTTTTGAAAAAATCTTTCATAAAAAAAAATTCAATATCTATTTCAAACTCTATAAGAACTTGTATTTGTTTTGAAAGAAAGACTATATTTATAGCACATGAAATCTAGTTGTTCAAGGCAGCATTTAATAAGCCAAAGCAGTTTTGATCACACCTAAAACAAAATAACAGGTTTTCAAAAAACTATTATGAAAACACACAATCAAACTGTTGAAACCACGATTTAACCGGTTGAATCGGTTAGGTAGTTACATAACCAAGTCAAAAACAGTTTTAAAACCTCCAAGCTAGCTAAGTGACAAACAACCAATTATTTCGATAATTCAACCGGTTGTTTTTCCCTTTGCTTAGAGAAACACTTGGGGTTTTAAAACAGAATGGGCAAGCTTTGTGCAAGTGACAAAAACTGATCTTTACATGGATTCTAAACATTCTAATCTAAACCCAAACCAAAAGCAGCAAGGCTTCAAGCTTCATCTTGGATTTGAAACATCAAAGCTCCCATGCTCTACAACCTCTTCGAGGTAAAGAAACTAAACCGCCAGCTCTGGGTCTCTGTAAATAGTGCCCCTGGAAGGGGAATGCCTACCCTCTTCCAGTCCTCGTACAAAAACTTTAAAGGCCACTTCCTCAAAGTCCGATTTAACAAACACCCTGACATCCTAGATGGCTTTCCTTTATATTGGACAGAGAAACCTAACTCCAAGCTCACTCGGCGCCTAGACAAGCTAGCCCCTGCTGATCAGGAGGTTTGCAAATTTTTCTCAATCCTCCCTATAGTTTTCGATACAGCCTATCTCTTGGTCAACGAGTTTGAACCGGACTCTCTAAAGTGTTACACTGGTATACCTTTTCCCCTTTAATCTTAGAGAATGAAAAAACTTTGTTTGCAAGATGTAACCCATTTTTGTGCTTCCTTTGCATATAGAATGTTGGCTCACTTCAACAAGGAGGACTTGCTGAAGATGGCTACCAACGCCAAGATGGCCAGCCAGTTGCCTTTGAAGGCGGCTGTCGCCCCTACTTCCTTAGAGGACGATGAGGACACTGCCTCGGGCTTCATCTTCACCAGGAAACGAGGGAGAGCTCGTGCCGTCAGTCCTATGCCTTCCCCATACCGAGATCAGGCAGCTTCAAACGTGGCTCGTCCCCCTCAACCCTCTACCGCCCTTCCTACCACACAGGGTCATCTTGAAGGGGGCGCGGAGAGCTCAAGGAGGAAGGGTCTATGGGATTTCGATGTGGACATTATATCCTACCTGGAGGATTCTTTGTTGGGCTCAGAGGGTGTTGAAAGAGTGGGTGGTCACGGGGGCCACTACCTTCTACAGGAGGCCATGAAACAGTTTGGGCAGGCTTTGGCCACAAGCTGTGTGGTCGTGAAGAAGTTGCAGGGTTAGGAAGCCATCATCGAACAGGAGAAACAGGACACCCAACAGAAGATGGCAAGCTTGCAATAAGAAATCCAGAGTGTTCGCGCCCTTCATCATCAAATTGAGCGGCTTTTGGAGGAGAAGTCTAAGGAAGTCGCCGAGCATGCAACCCGTATGGAAAATCGTCTAGCTAGCCTGCAACAAGAGCTTGCTTAGAAGGACAAGTTCTTTGCCGACGAGGTTGAGGTTTATAAAGGGGAAGCTACTCAAGCCCTCTTGGTGGGCTTCGAGGTTGCTGTCGAGCAAGCTTCCAGCCTTCACCCAAGCTTGGACTTCTCGCTATTAGGACCGAGTAAAAGGGTTGTAAACGAGCAACTCGTAGAAGAGTAACGGGATGACCTTAATGTAATTGTGAACTTATTTACGTACTTTTAACTTTTGCTATAATTTGCTTATGTTTTAGTTATTTGCTTACACGTACCGTGTTCGACTTTCGACGAGACGAAAACTTACATTGACGCACATGCGCTTAACTATAACAACCACATATTCAAATAACTTCCTACCTGCACCAAATTTTTCAAGCTCGATATAAACAAACACATTTCACAACTTGGGCAGGGATCACATGCCTTGATCTTGCTAAGTATTATTTCTCATAGGGTGTAATTGGGCAACTACCCTGCTCTGAGCTTGATTTGCTCTTTCCACGTACTAGCCCGACTGACTGTCTTTCGTTGCAATGCTCCTCTTCGGAGTACCTAACTCGAGTCTTACCGACGAAGGTCGACTCACCTGCCATTGTCGAACTAACTTACACACAAGACGTCCACTCAGGTGTTCCTTCAAACACCGAGTTAGTCTACTGCATATCAACCGAGCGGCCTGTCTATGCAACTTCACTTACCCCATAGTGCGCCTGGACTCGTGTGATTTCTTTCACACTGGGCTAGCCCGACTTATCCTGTACTGGGTCAGGTGATCTATTACAGCAACCCTACTCATCCCACAGAGTACCTAGACTTGGGTGATTACTTTCACACCAAGTTAGCCCGACTTATTCTGTGCCGGTCTGGATGAGGTATCTATGCAACTTTACCCGCAGTGCGACTTCCCATGGAAGGTCGATTTATCTGCCAATGGTAATCAATTGCTCACACGACCATTTCTCGAAGAACTCCTCCAAGGAAAAGGTCGTCGCATCATGCATCACAATCACCAATAAAGACAAAGAAAACAAACAGCATCTTGCAAACATCCTTTTATTAGGTGACCTCATTAAAAAACCCTCCTCAAGGGTAAAAGAGCGTCAACTTTTCAGCACCACATTGTTCAACAACAACTATTAACTTAACTAAAATAAAACTTAAGATTAGCAGCATTCCACATCCGGAGGATAGGTCCTTTGTTCAAGGTTTCTAATTTGTATGCACCATTACCAAGCACTTCAATTATGCGAAACAATCCCGTCCATTTTGGAGTCAACTTATTCTTCAATTGGCAGGGATGAGCTTTCTGCATTACCAAGTCGGCGACCTGGAACTGCCGAGGCCTAACCTTGGTTCTTTGTCTCAACTCTACTCTTCTTTTCATTGCTTCCGCCTAAACACGCGCCTGCTCACGGACTTCATCTAGCAAGTCCAGGTTCACTTTCCTCCCCTCATCAGATTCTTTAGCAATGAAATTTTGAAACCAGGGGGAGCTCTCATGAATCTTTACGGGGATCATATTATTCGTTCCATACACCAAACAGAACAGTGTTTCTTTGGTGATGGATTGAGGTGTGGTGTGATAAGCCCATAGGATTCGGGGGACCTTCTTTGCCCAAGTTCCCTTGGCTTTCTCTAACCTTCTCATCAAACCTCTGAGCAAGATTCTGTTGGCTTATTCCACTTGGCCATTCTTCTGTGGGTGCTCTACTGAGGCAAATATCTGTTTAATTCTGAGCTCCGAGCATAGTTTGCCTAGCTACTGACTAACGAACTGTGTTCCGTTGTCTGACACCAGATGTCTGGGAACTCCAAAGTGACATACTATGTTCTTCCATACAAAATGTTGTACCTTGTGAGTGGTGATTTAGGCAACGGGCTCGGCTTCAATCCACTTGGTGAAGTTCTCAATAGCCACCAGAAGGTACTTCATTTTACGTATGGCCAGAGGGAAAGGACCTAGAATGTTTATTCCCCAGGTATGGAATGGCCACGGGCTATAAATTGACCGCACCTTCTCTACCGGTGTGTGGTGCCAATCAGCGTGTTTCTGGAACTGCTCACATCGCTAAGTGTACCTTCCACAATCTTCTTTCATCGTCGTCCAATAGTACCCGGCTCGGATGACTTTCAACACTAGTGTCTGGCCTCCAATGTGACTTCCACAGATGCCTTCGTGCAACTCGGTCATCACACGGGTGCACTATTCCTCGCTAATATAGAAAAGAACAGGGTGAGCATACCCATGACAAAACAGCTTGCCATCAATCATCGTGTACTTTTCTGAATTTCTCTTTATCGCCTTGCCTTCTGTGGGTTCATCGAGAAGTAAATTTTCGGCTAGATAGAGCTGGTAAAGAGTAATCTAGGTATCGAACATACTACCGGGAGAGATGGTCACCACCTCCTTCCCCAACACATCGCATGCCCCTACTCGGGGTACCTTCAGCGTTTCCTGGGTCAATGACCAGTGGCTCCTTCCTACCTAGGCGCCTACCAGCAAGACTTCCCTAGGCGGGTCCTCTCCCGCCATTTTAGGGGCCTTGAAAGTTTCTTGGATCACCGATATTTTCCTATTTCCCTTTCCCGAGCTAGCCACTTTGGCTAGGAGATCCGCTCAGGAATTTTGCTCTCTCGGAACCTGCACAAGTTCAAACTCAACGAAGGCGTCTTACAACAACATGACGTACTTAAGGTATGCTGCTAATTGCGGGTCATTAGCTTGATATTTTCCCATAACCTCCTCAGTAACAAGTAAAGAGTCGATCTTCACCAGCAAGTTCTGAGCTCCCAACTCCTGGGACGACAGCATCCCGGCTATCAGCACCTCATACTCGACCTGCTTATTGCTAGCTTTAAATGTGAATTTCAAAGATTGTTCAATCAACAGGCCGTTGGGTCCTTCTAAGATAACTCTAGCTCCACTACCCTGCTGATTGGAGGAACCATCTACTGACAATATCCACCAAAAGCCTTTGGGATCTGGGTGGGGATCCCCAGACACCAACTTAACCACGAAATTGGCATATACCTGGCCTTTGATCGGCCCTCTGGGCTTGTAATGGATGTCAAACTCAGACAGTTCGACCGACCACCGTACCATGCGTCTTGCTATGTCAGGCTTCTGTAAAACCTTGTGGATAGGTAGATCAGTCATTACAATGACGGTGAAGTCGTGGAAATAGTGTCGTAGCCACTGGTCGTAAACACTATCGCTAGTGCAGCTTTCAGAATCACTTAGTAACGCTCTTCGGGCCCCTGTAGCACCTTGCTGACAAAGTAGATTGGTTTTTGAACCTGGTTCTGGTCCTATACTATCATTGAGCTAATTGCGCGATCTGTGATAGAGAAGTATAGGCGGAGAGGAATATTGGCCACGGGTTTGCTGAGCACAAGAGGACTGGCCAAGTACTCCTTCAATTTCACGAAAGCTTCCTCACACTCAGAGGTCCATACAAAATGATTACTTTTCTTTAAGCACTGGAAGTACGGGTAACCTTTGTCTCCACTGGCTGATAGGAAACGAGATAAACCTGTCATCCGCCCAGTCAAGTGTTGGACCTCTTAGATGTTAGAAAAGATGGCTTTAAACTAGAGGGGGGGTGAACTGTTTAAAAGAGTTTTCACAAACTTTTCAAAGCTAGAATGAATTTATCTTAGAAACCAATTGATTCAGCAATTCAGTTAGCAAAAACAGCAAGCAAAAGCTGTAATACCAGAAAAACAATCGGTTGTTTCGTAGAAACAATCGGTTGTTTATACCAGCAAACAACAAATAAACTGAATTTAAAGAGTTAGAGATAGAGAGATTGTACACAATTGTTTATACTGGTTCACTCCAAACCAGAGCTACATCCAGTCTTCTCAGAAACCCTGAGGATATCCACTAAGCAACCACACCTTGATCACTTACACAACAACCAAGAGAATGACCTTGAACAGCTCAAGAAACATACTCTCCTTGGCCAACACTAAGATTGCTGATCTTGAACACCTCAAGAACACACAGCCAATCTCAGCAAACACATAAACGAATTGTTCAACAGATTACAAAGATTACACTTGTTACAGATGAATATCTGAAATCAATACAAGTAGAATCCTATTCCAGCACCTTGATCAATCACAAACTCTTAAGCAATCTCCGCACTTTGAAAAAATCTTTGTACCGTCCCGTATCCGGGCGTTGACAAAGTCAAGGTCAAAGTTAACGCCTGGAGTCAAAGTCAACACAAGGCGTCGCCAAGGTGAAGAGACGCCAAGTGCCAGCGTCGCCAAGAGGAAGCGTCGCCAAGGCAAGGCGTCGCCTAGGTGAAGGCGTCGCCCAACCAGGGCGTCGCCACGATCAAATATCATTAAGTCAAGGCAATCACAATGCGGTTCCCAGATACCCGTGGGTAGGAAAAACCATGGAGGGAGCGACGCCGTGGGAAGGCCTCAGGTCCCGATAATCCGGGGTAGTGATAAAGAGAAGGAAAAGGTGGCTTCGAGGCCATAGTGATAGCACCAGTGTAGGGCAGCCTGACTCGTGAAGTACCCCTGCCGCCTCAGAGACACCTTTGGGACAGATACGACTCAGGGGGAGGGTCACGCCCAGGGTAGCCAGGTGTAGCGTACGAGAGGAAGGCAGATACGCTCTCAAAGTGAGTGACTAGATGATTGGGGGCGTGAGTTGGCACCCAAAAAGTCACCCCTTGCACAGTAGCACTCCCAGGCAGGAGGACTCACACGTAGAAACGTCCCCAGCTGGGCAGAAATGCCCCCAGATGGGGTCATGGCGTCGTGAGGCCCTCCACGTGTACGACAGCCAGGTCAGAATAGAAACACCCTTTAGTCAGGTACCAGGTAATTAAAGTCATTTAGTACAATTTCTGTTTCGAGCATTCAAGGTACTATAAAGGCTCCCAAGCGTTTCAACGTCTTAAATGCGCTGCGTTTTCTAATTAGACACGCTGATTGAGTGCGTTACATTTGTGATTAAAAGCGCTTTAAGGTGCTTTAAATGCTTGGGTAGTTTAAATAGCGTTGAGAATGTTGGAAACGGGGTTGTTGGACGTTTTGGCAAATTTTCCCAGAATACACTCCAGTTGCTCGCTCGAAGTCGCAGGGCTACGCACAAGGGACTGGAAAAGAGGTTGTTTGCCAGAGCGAGAATATACACACAATACACAGTTCTTTTACCACCTTCGGAGTGCCATACGCGGTACTCAGATACGGAGGTGCACAGTTTTGGTGTTTCTTGCTGGCTGACTTGAGCGTCGGAGTGCAAACGGCCGCTAGGGCGCCCCTTTGTCCTCTTTTTTGCAGGAATCCACAGGTAACCAGTGGGAAGGAGTCCCTAGCTGACGATTGAGGTCGCGCACGAAGATGTCCCAGTCAACCGGACGGAACATTTGGCGCCCACCGTGGGGCCGATATAAAACATCAGTTCCATCACAAGTTCGAGAAAATCTACCAAGTTACAGTAACGTTGGAGGAGGTTGGAGTGACAATGGCCCCCACCAGACGAGGTACAGCACGCGCAGCCCCAGCAGAACTATCCATGCAACAGGTCCTGGAGATAATGAGGGGGCTGCCACAGGATATGGCGAAATCGAAGCTGGAACAAGAACGCATGCAGGCGGATCTCGAAGCCTCGCATGAGAGGAATGAAGAGCTCCACCGCGTAAATAAGGAGTTGCGCCGGGGCCTGAGAAATGATCGGGGGCGACATGGACATGACGAGATGGAGAACCGTTCCCCACCAAGGGAGTTTTCCACTCCCTTCTCGCAGGAGATTCTAGATGCAGTGATCCCGAACACGTTCGCGGGGCCCAAGGTGATCTTCACCGGGATGGAGGACCCAGAGACGCACCTTGCTGCATTTCACACACAGATGGTCCTGGTAGGCGGTTCTGACGCTGCCAAGTGCAAGCTCTTTATGAGCACCCTGACTGGGATAGCTATGGACTGGTTCATCAGCCTCCCGAACGGTCATATCACATCTTTCCGCCAATTGTCACGATTGTTCAGGGAACAATACTTAGCAAACAAGGCCCCGCCGCCGGTCTCCTACGATTTGTTTGATGTGAAGCAGTATCAAGGGGAGACCCTGAAGGAATACATCAATCGCTTCGGGGCCCAGGTCGTGAAGGTTGGTACGACAGAGGAGCCTATGATCCTGTACGCGTTCGTGAAAGGCGTATGCCCCGGTCCTTTTGGAGAATCCATCATTCGCAACCGCCCTAGGACTTTCGCTGAGCTACGACGTCGGGCGGTAGAACATATTGCTTCTGAAGGGGAGGTGTGCGTGAAGCGCACCAGCGTCGTACCCTCACGCCCGAGGGGACCGGCGCGAGCTCAACCCGTCAGGGTCAATGAGACCACGACGGGAAGAAAGAAGCCAGATGCGAGACGCCCCTACGAGGCCAGAAAGCCCCAGCCCCGGGGTCCAACGGGAGGCGATCCCCCGGCCAGAGAAAGAGCGAGACCGGCGAGGTACAACTTTGTGGTGGAGCTGAAGCACCTGATCGCCGTGCCTAATATAGTTGAGAGGCTGAGGGGACCGGCGAAAACTGACAAGGTGTTAGGGCCTCGCAAAGACTCTTGGTGCGAGTTCCACGAGGCTTTCGGGCACCACATTGATAATTGCCTGTCGTTGGGTTACCAGCTAGATGAGCTGGTGAGAACTGGGTTTTTAAAGGATTATGTCGCGGAGCCCACAACGACCGCCACCTTGCCGCCGCCGGCGGAAGAACCAGCACACGAGACGCCGGTTCTCGGCGAGGTTCATACCATAGCTGGAGGTTTTTCCGGCGGGGGACCCACCGCCTCCCAGCGAAAGAAATACGCGAGGGGGGTCAACTCGATTGAAGAAAGGATCTCGGGTGAGCCGTGGGAGTCGAACCTCGTATTCACGAGAGGGGACCTCCGAGACGTGGTGCCGCACGACAATGACCCCGTTGTCATTTCGGTAGTCACAGCGGGAAGAAAGGTGCACCGAGTTCTTGTCGACCAGGGAAGTTCGGCGGACGTCATGTTCTTGTCGACATTTAATAAGTTACGGTTATCCCCCGACCTGTTGAGGCCCTACACGGGGTGCTTGTATGGGTTTGCGGATAACCAGGTGGAAGTTCGAGGTTACCTGGAGTTGAGGACTACGTTCACGGATGGAGAGGCCTCGCGTACCGAAAGCATCCGGTACCTGGTCGTGAACGCCAACTCCGCCTACAATATTTTGCTGGGCAGCCCGGCGTTAAACCGTTTGAACGAGGTGTCCTCCACACGCCACATGAAGATGAAGCTGCCGGACCTCAGTGGCAAGGTGATAGTCATCAAGTCAGACCAGGAGGAGGCAAGGAAATGCTATGAGAACAGCCTGAAAACGAAGAGAGGCGTGTTCATGGTATATGAACGTTCGCCGAGCGCGGACACGACGATGATTGAGGCGACGCCCGCTGGGTCGATGCCTAATGAGGCCATACCGGCGAGGGCGACGCCCGAAGCAGATGCACCCATGGAGGAAGGCCCTGACGACGCGGCGCCCGTCAAAGAGGCGGCGCCCGTCGAGGATGATAGCAGGGAACAGCCAGCGGCTAACGCCGTAGAGAGGGAGATTGGCGGCAAGACATTCAAGTTAGGAAGTTTGCTGAGCCCGGAAGAACAGGAAGGGGTGGCAGAAGTGATTTCGCGCCACCTGGATGCCTTCGCATGGTCCGCCTCGGATATGCCCGGTATCGACCCTGATTTCCTGTGTCACCACCTCAGCATGGATGCCACGGTCCGCCCCGTGCGCCAGAGAAGGAGAAAGTTCAATGAGGAGCGACAGCAGGTGGTGAAGGACGAAACGCAGAAGCTGTTGAGGGCTGGCCACATCAGGGAGATTCAATACCCTGAGTGGCTTGCCGATGTTGTCTTGGTGAAAAAGGCGAATGGAAAGTGGAGGATGTGCGTGGACGTCACAAACTTGAATAAGGCGTGCCCAAAGGACTCGTACCCGCTGCCCAGCATCGACGCCTTGGTGGACAGTGCGTCCGGCAACAAGGTGCTGAGTTTCCTGGACGCCTTCTCAGGATACAACCAGATCAAGATGCACCCGAGAGATGAGAACAAAACTGCATTCATGACCGAGACCTGCAGTTACTGCTATAAAGTGATGCCTTTTGGGCTGAAAAACGCGGGCGCCACGTACCAAAGGTTAATGGACAAGGTCCTGGCGCCGATGCTCGGGAGGAATGTGTACGCCTATGTAGACGACATGGTGGTGGCGTCGCAGGATAGGGCGCAGCACATGGCGGATCTGGAGGAGTTGTTCGTCACAATATCCAAGTACCGCCTCAAGTTAAACCCTGAGAAGTGTGTTTTCGGGGTAGAGGCCGGTAAGTTCTTGGGTTTTATGCTCACAAAGAGGGGGATAGAGGCGAACCCCGACAAATGCGCGGCGATTATCGCCATGCGAAGCCCGACGTCGGTAAAGGAAGTGCAACAGCTGACAGGGCGGATGGCGGCGCTCTCAAGGTTTGTTTCTGCCGGGGAGAGAAGGGCATCCATATTTCCATTGCCTCAAGAGAAACAGTCGCTTTGCATGGACTGATGAATGCGAAGTGGCTTTCATTAAGTTAAAGGAGTACCTGGCGACGCCACCGGTCCTCTGCAAACCGGTAACAGGCGTGCCCCTCCGTTGATATTTTACTGTAACGGAGCGGGCTATCAGCTCTGTGTTAGTCCAGGAGCAGGACCAGTGTCAAAAGCCCATCTATTTTGTAAGCAAGGCATTACAAGGAGCTGAGACGAGATACCAAGCGCTGGAGAAGGCAGCGCTAGCGGTAGTGTTTCCTGCCAGGAGGCTCCGTCATTACTTCCACAGCTTCACGGTGGTGGTGATGACAAACCTCCCTATACAGAAGGTGCTGCAGAAACCCGACGTGGTGGGAAGAATGGTGCGCTGGGTGGTGGAACTGTCAGAATTCGACATCCAGTATGAGCCTAGAGGATCCATCAAAGGGCAGGTATACGCAGATTTTATAGCGGAACTTTCGCCCGGAGGTGAGCAAGAGGTGGAAGTGGGCTCGCAGTGGCTGCTATCGGTTGATGGCTCTTCCAACCAACAAGGGAGCGGTGCGGGAATAGTCTTGGAGGGACCCAACGGCATACTGATTGAGCAAGCTCTGCGTTTCGCCTTTAAAGCAAGTAACAATCAGGCGGAGTATGAAGCCCTAATAGCAGGAATGCTCCTGGCCAAGGAGATAGGCGCGCAGAACCTCCTGGTGAAAAGCGACTCCCAGCTGATTACGGGGCAGGTGTTGGGTGAGTTCCAAGCGAAGGACCCACAGATGGCGGCGTATCTGAAATA